>NW_020312100.1:0-95013 GCF_002999335.1 Cyclospora cayetanensis | reverse complement strand
GCATATTCACATATATACTCTATACACATTCACATATATACTCTATACATATTCACATATATAATATATGCATATTCACATGTACATACTCTATACATATACACATATGTTATATGCATATTCACATATATACTCTATACACATTCACATATATACTCTATACATATTCACATATATAATATATGCATATTCACATGTACATACTCTATACATATACACATATGTTATATGCATATTCACATGTACATACTCTATACATATTCACATGTACATACTCTATACACATTCACATATATACTCTACACACATTCACATGTACATACTCTATACATATTCACATATATACTCAATACACATTCACATGTACATACTCTATACACATTCACATATATAATATATGCACATTCACATGTACATACTCTATACACATTCACATGTACATACTCAATACACATTCACATGTATATACTCAATACACATTCACATGTACAACCTCTATACACATTCACATGTACAACCTCAATACACATTCACATGTACATACTCAATGCACATTCACATGTACATACTCTATACCTATTTACATGTGTATTACATACACAAATAGATACAGAGGCTGAGATCCCGCCCCCTCGACTCCGAAGAGCGGCAAGAACGCACGACGCCCTCGATCGATCTGTGTCTGTCTGTGTCTTTCTAGCGGTTCGCTCCCACGCCTGCCGTTGCAGCTCCCCGCTGCTGCGCTTTGCGCCTTCGACTATACCTTTCTGTATGCACAGAGGGCACGAGGACGGGATTCTCGATTGTGCCAAAGGGCCCAACAAAAGGAGCACCCTTCAAATACTCGTACAGCTCGAGGAGGCCGACCATGTGCTCGCTTTCCTGATTAACAACCTGCGAGACAGCCAGCCGAAGGCGCAGCCTCGGAGGGAGACTCCATGTGCATCCTCCCCGCAGAGTCTCTTGCGAAAGAACTGGGCTAGCCTGAACTCTTGTTCCCGCCGGCTCCTCTGCTCTCCTCGACTGCCCTCCTACTCCCCGCTACGCCTCGAATTCTCGAGCACACTGCACCCAGCTGGTCTTGTCATCGCGGCGGAGACAGCGAGAAACAGGATTTAGCGGAGGCAGCTGCAGGCTGGGAAGACGCGCTTCTGAAGCCACCGAGAATTCTGCAGCTGCCATGGGCACCGAAGCTGAATTACCTGCAAGCCCATGTCTCGAGCGAGCTGCTTGTACGACTTCTTGGGGAGGTTCTCTGGGTCCAAGACGGAGGCTTCGCCCCTCAGTCGCCAGTACCAGTAGTTTCCGAAGAAGTCTAGATCCTTCGGCTTCGCCTTCATCAAGGCATCCACGTCGGAAGGCATCGTCTCGATGGGGAGCTCATAGTCTTCAGGCACCGTCCTCGCGAAGTGGAGGTACGTCCTTCGCGAAGACAGCCTTCCAGCTGCTGTGGCTGCGCAGGCTGCTGAAGTCGCTCTCCCCAAGGGAGAGGCGCAACACGCAGGGGAGGGGAGGAGAGACGAGAGATTCGGACGCAAAAATCTCCCGACAACGGCGAAGGGATGCAGCATCTTGCTGCACAAAAAGCCACACCCCGAACTCCGCATGGAGGCCAGCTTCTCGCAGACGCTGGGGCAGTCAGAAACATGCGGAGAGCGGAAAAACTCGACGCAACAGCGACGAGAAGAGGCGCGAAAAAAAGAAAAAACACCGCGGGTAGAGGCGCAGAAGTAGCAGGCACAGTGGAGAAAGCAGCAGCCGTTTTAAGGCCTTTGCAGAGCTCAGCACACGGCAAGCTGTGGCGATAGAAAGCCGTAAAAACACACTTAGGCACACACACACGCACAGACAGCCAGCCACACACACGCACAGAGAGACAGCCACACACACGCACAGAGAGACAGCCACACACACTTAGAAGCTGCGCACATCCAACGCAGTGCAGCCCACAAGGCAGTGTGTATAGATATGTGAATGTATGCGCTTCATCACAGGTACGCATACACACAGCTATGCAGATACACAAACACACGCAGCTATACACAAAACAGATACACAAACACACATCGCCTTGACAGGTACAGTGACCCAAGAAGCAGGCATTTGTGCTTCTGGAGACGGCGGAAGCAGCACCAGCAGGAGGCGCTGTCGAGACACTTGGAAGGATGTGCATGTGAGAGGAGGGAGGGCAGCAGCATCAGGGGGGCAAAATCTTGGCATGCTCTTTCTCGTGACACAAGTTGTGCTGGTCATGAAGGAGCATGCGACTCCCAGAGCCTGAAGGCAGCTGTGCTGCAGGAAATTCGCTGTCTGCTCCTCTGCTGGCGGTTGGTGTTTTGTGCCGCTGCTGGAGTGGTGGCAGGAGGGGAGCCTGCGCTCGTCCTAGGGGACGATTTGTGCGGCTTTTGCTGCTCCGAAGTGTCACACCAAGGCAGTGCATGCGTGCTGCTGCCTCGACAATTTACAGGGGAATTATATAATCAGAGAAGTGGCTTGCCTGGAGTCCCCTAAGGGAGGAGGTGATGCAGCGGGGTACTGCTACCACGAAGTCGGATTCTCGCCTTGAAGACTTGTTGCAGATCTGGACTGCTCGAAAAGATTTAAATCACAGAATTTAGCGCTGGAAAGCCTCCTCCGCGGGAGAATTACCCTGCGCTCCAGATTTTCAGCCGCAGCCCCCTGCGCAGCTTCTGGAGCGGCACTAACTACTACCCTGCAGAAAAGCCAAGTACGACTGCCGCTGGGGGATGCCGCCTCTTCCGTGCAGCAGACTGGCACTTTAGTGTATTTCATGGATCGCAGTGTGCACTTTGGGGGTCGTTGTGGAAAAGAACGAGTCAAGAACGACGAGGAAATCCAGTGCTCCTTCGCGGATCGCATGCACATTCTGTTGCAGATCCGTAACGAGCACCAGAACCGCCTTAGCGGCATGCCCTGTGCTTCTGCCAGAAAACCCCAATAGGCCTTCACTAAGAACAGCCTATTTGGCGTCTGTGTGCCCTCCTATTCCGCAGCCGTAAATGTTCAGTGCATGCGGCATCACCCATGCCCAGCAAGAGGGGGATATCGGGGGGAAGAGGCAGGAGGGGTGAGGGATTGTAGCGAGGCAAAAGCCTCGCGCTTCCAGTCGTGCATACAGGGGCACATGCCCTGCAGATGGCTGCCGATGCATTCACCGTTTGTAGGCGGGAGCAACGCCCAGTGTCACCCGACCCCTTCAGATGTGCAGGCTGTGCTCTCCTTCCAGAGAGGATAGCCTTGAGCCCAAGTGGCGAGGTAGTGCATCTTCAGAAAAAAGGCCCCTAGCTCCAGAAAAGGCCCTTTAACCCCGAGCTGTAGTCTAAAGCCGCTTCTCTGCAAGACGGCATTTAGGAAGCAAAGCGTGGTGAAAAAAAAAACCCTTCCCCAATCTACAAGTCCTATAGGCGGCTGGAGTCGACCAGCGCGCATTACACCCGCGCCACTCGCCAAATAACTGAAAGGTGCCCCCTGCCTAAACAAAGGAGGCGTGCTGCGTGCTGCATGCCGCGACAGCAAGCCCAAACCTCCAGCGATCCTCGTAGCAGCTAGCCAAGTCAGAAGGGCGCGGGCACATTTTCTGCTTTCTCCACCCCTGCCACATTGCGCAAGCCTCTACAGAGCTCCTCCAGAGCTCGCTCTGCCTGTAATGTGCGCTGGCAGTCCCTCAATTCTTCCCTCCCTGCCTTTTGGCCTCCGCCTGACACATAGACATGCAAGCTCCGAGCATCTGCAAGCGTCAAGAATGCAGGGAGCAAAGCGCAGGCAGACGCGCCTCCTCTGGGGGCGGTCTGCTGCTCCAGCCGTCTAGACGGCGTGCTGCATGAACAAGCCGCCGTGCGCCTTGGAGTGCTCGCTCCCTTCCAAGGAAGCGACGCTGGACACATGCAGCGATTTTCTGGAGGCGCCCTTCCGCTAGCTGTGTTTGCAGGTCGCTAGTGGCAGAGTAATCCGTGTAAATATTGCCGCAGCTTTGTGGGGGTGCAGAGCGGCACGCTGTCGCGGGCGTACTGGCTCCTAACTGGCTAGTAGGCATCACCCCACCGTGAGTGTGAGCTTTTTTTCGAGTTATTTCGGAGCCTAGACCTCCATGGAGGCAGCGATCGAGGCTGTTTGTGCGTTCTCGCTATTGCCTCGCACAACGCGGCTTGAGATAGCTCAGTTTGGCAGCAACTAGGGGGCGAGAGCCGCCTCAGCAGCAGCACTCCTGTCGCGAAGCCGCTTCTGCGCAGCACAGGTGCATGAAAGCGCCGAAGAATCGACGGTTCGCAGTTTTTCCAAGACGGCAGCAGCAGCACCCGGCAGGCAGTGCAACGGCCTACCTCTGCTGCGCTCGGCTGTTCCCTACCCCTCTACTCCTTCAATCGGAGTCTTCCTCCACCTCTTCTTCCAGCCAGGCTAGGAAGGCTTGCATGCGAGGGGTCTCTAGGAAGGGCAAAACTGCCGAGGGAGACGGAAGTCGACCGAGGCTTTGAGCCGCGAGAGACTCCGCGGCAGAAGCCGCTGCACTGCTGCTGCCATTCGCAGTCGACACGGCAGTCCGTGCTGCTTTCGCCCATCGAGGCAGGGAAGACTCGACGTCGAAGAGATCCGCTGCATGCAGCAACTCTGCGACTTCGCAGAACCCCCGCGCACCTTCGAACGGGTTAGGCGCTCGCACTTCCTCGCCTTCCACGTCGGTGTAGACGATCTCGGCTTTGCTGCAAAACGCGACGGTCTGTCCCCACAGCAGGAAGAAGGAAAGAGCATCCTTCGAAGGCTCCAGAAAGGAAGCCAACAGAGGACGGCACCGGTGAGACTCCGCGTAAGCCGTCCATCCCTGACAGCCAAACCATGCCCCACACAAACCGTTTCTCCCGAGGAGATTCTTTTTCGGATCAGAATAACAAGCCCGCCCACACGGGATATACATATATTTGTATATATATATATATGCGGGCAGAAAAGACAGGCAGCAGGTTGACAGAAGGAGAGAACAAAAAGCAGAAGCCGAGCACCGCGCAGCAGGTCGACACAGGCACGAAGGGACTGCTCCCAGTGACAGAGAGAGAGAGACACACATACACAAACACACAAATACACATACATGCAGAGATAAATACACAGATACGTGCACACATAAATTCACAAACACACAAATACATAATACACACACATGCATACACAAACACACCAGGAGATGCATACGTCAAAACACAAATACATAAATACACATACATGCAGAGATAAAGACACAGATACGTGCATACATAAATTCGCAAACATACAAATACATAAATACACATACATGCATACACAGACACACCAAGAGATGCATACGTCAAAACACGAATCCATAAATACACATACATGCATGCGACTACACGGACAAACACGCACCGCTGCACTTACGAAAACCACACACTACACAAACAGACTGACAGAGGAACTGCGAGTTGCACACGGAGGGAGAGACGCAGCGCATGGATACCTCTTTGCTTCTGGTTGCTCGCAGCGCGAGCTGCTGGAGCATCGTGAGCAGCACAAGCTCGGAGATATCTGCATCTGTTTTGTTGCAGGCGAGCCGAAAGGATTTCATTTCGAGGATTTTGTGTTGCTGCTGCTGCGGCTGTTCGAGCGCCTCCATGCACATGGCTGCAATCTCTGTGGAAAACGTCATATCCTGCAGCAGCAAGCAGCAAGCAGCAAGCAGCAAGCAGCAGGCAGCAGGTGTTGCCTCAGCGGAGAAGCGATTGGCAGCCAGCATGAAGGAATGCAGTGGCGACGAGACGCTTAGGGTGACTTGCGTGAGGCGAGCTAGCGATACGAAGAAGCCACTGCGTGATAAGCCCCCTTCTTGCTTGCTGCAAAAGCCAACCTCATGTTGCTCTTGGGAGGTTGTGGCACTAGCGAGATCGAAATCGCTGAGAGCCGTGCACGCATCCGACGCGCGTGACTGCGTCTGAAGCACACCCAGAAGACGCGCATAAGATCCAGAAATAGGCATCTTGCAGTCAACAACAGCTAGTCGCCCTCCTTCCTCAGATCTCCCTCCGTCTCAGAGGGAGCTCCTCCCGCTGCTGCTGCAGCTGCCGCTGCTGCCTCCTCCTTCGCGCAGCAACAGCGCGACTTCTTGTGGCGACGCGTGGGAGCTCTAAAAGTGCGCCAAAAGCGAATTCTCCTCAGAGCTCGTCATCACTATCAGCAGCAGCAGCAACGGCGACGCGGAGAGAGTTTTTCACTTCTTACGTCGTCATCCTCAGCGTCGAATTTGGGGAGCGGCAGACGAATACGGGGGAGGACGGAGGCTCCTAAACTCACAGCCTCAAAGTCTGCAGGAGACATTCCCCCTCCAGGATTGGGAAAGACGACACCCTTCCCATCCTGCCCCAAGGAAACTGTCTTCGAGGCGTCTTCTCCCTTCTTGGAAGCTGCCGCTGCTTCCACGCATGCATCGCTTTGCTGCTGACGAAGTCGCTGCATGGCTGGAGCAGACGGCAGGCAGCAGCGTGTGAGGGGAGGCAAAGTCACCCCCTCACCAACCACCACTCCTGGTGCAAGCAAGCAGCCTCTGTTCAGTCTGGCGTTCTTCTTGATGACACACTTCGACGCAATCAGACTGTCGTGGATAACGGCTCCGTCTTCCACAGTTACGCCTGCCAGCAACAACGACCCCACTATGCTGCAGTTGTTGCCAATGCTGCAACACCGTCCCACGAGACTCTCGCGAATTTCCGTGCTGTCTCCAACGCTCGCGTCTCCTTCAATAGCAGCCAAGGGGCCTATCGAACCCCCCACCCCCGCGGAGACGCTTGACGACTGAGCAACTCCACACGTGTACACATACATGCGTAACATACATATATGTATGTACATATGTATACGTATATTTATGTAGACATGTGTGTGTATGCACATACATACATACACATCTATATATACATATATATTTGTAGACATATAAATACATATATATATACATACATACATATATATATCTATACCTGTACATACATACATCCATATATATATATATATATGTGTACGTACATCCACACTTCCATACATCCACACTTCCATACATCCACACTTCCATGCATCCATATGTATATACAATCGAATGAAGAACGGAGGAGCGTAGTATGGGCTTCGCGAAAGTCGGCTACAGAGGGCAGCAAGAAAGAGAAATGCCTGGACGGCTGGTCTGTAGAGACACAAAGAACGCCTCGCGCGCGCGCGCGAGAGAGAGGCGAAGACAGTTCAACCAGCAGGTGAAGAAATAGACGATAGTGGGGTTCTAAGGAACGAGCAGACGCTGTTTTACGAAGGCAAGCACATACTTTTGGAGGCAGCTTTTTTTTCGAGAAAAGCCTTCAGGAGGAATGCGACTCCCGCCAGCGTGCATGCATGAGTGGTGAGCGCATGCGCAAGGGAGAGAGGGGTGGGTTGCCAAGGAAAGGCAAAGGGCAGATACTAGCAGCCACAACACACCTGATACACCCCACGACCTCGATATTTGAGATATTCCTGAGCCTCAAGAGCATGCGAATCTGGAGCTAAAGGGAACGTCCACCGCTCGAGAACGTCTCGTAAGACTGCCTGGTAGCCTCTTGGATCACGCGCTGTCAAGACATACAGCTGACTGTTCGTCTGTCTCTCCGCCTGTGGCACGCGACGACGACGCCTCGCATCGCATGTACGCGCATAGGCCAAAAGCACGGGGAAGGGAGAGAGCTGCTCGATTCTGCACTTGATAGACTAGGAAAAAGAGGAAGCATGCATGAGAGAGAGACAGAGAGAGACAGAGATGCATGCACATGCATCTCTGTCACTGTTGCAGCTTCGTCCGAGAGACAGAGGCACTCAGGATCTTCAACTTCCTGCGGGTTTGCATTCTTGCCACAGACAGTCAGACAGACAGTCAGACAGACAGAGACAGACAGACAGACAGCGCAGGGGAGCATGCTGCTGCGACTGCTTGCCTCTAGCACATGGCAGAAGATCGTCTCGAGCTGCAGCTCCTGCTTGAGGAGGTGGGGGATGAGATGCTTCTGCAGCGTGTCAAAGTCGAAGCTCTGGCCGAAGAGGCGCAGCACCGACGGCTCGCAGATGTACAGCTCAGGGAGCGACAGATCATACCGCACGCGAATTGGAGATCCTGTAGATGCTCTCTGACAGAGAAAATAACACGCGTCAAACAGAGAAAGACAGAAACGTGGAGAGAGAGAGAGAGAGAGAGAGCATATGGGGGTGTGAGAAACGGAGAGAGACGTACATACAGGCAGGCAGACGGAAATAGCGTGAAACGCATGCGAAGCGGGAGGAAGGGAGAAGAGAAGAAGAAGGGGAAGAAAAAGAGCAGCGAAGAAATAGGGTAGACGGAAAAGGGAAGAAGCAGAGGGGTAGAAGAAAGGGAGAAGAAGAAGAGGAAAAAGGAAAAGAGAAGATGGCCTTTTAGATTCAGCAGGAGGGAGGAGTCGAGAGCTTGCGCGCGGCTACCCCCCTCCTTCCCCCTCCTTTTAGACGCAGAAGCAGCGCAAGAAAGGAGCAAAAACACCCACCCACCTCTCCCCACACACCTTTCCCCGCCCCTCTCCCTCCCCGCACGTAGCTAGCCTTACGTTGAGCAGTTCGTCGGTGACAAGCAGCGCACGCTTGCTGTGCAAGGGGCTAAAGGCGAGGAGCTGCAGAGAGTCTTCATCATAAATGAGGCCAGCATCATCGGGGAGCCCTCGTTGTCTGCTGCCTGGAGGCGATACTTTAAGTACCCACGTAAGAGCTGCTGAAGCCTTCTTACCTCCGGAGGAGACACGCTGACTGTGGGCAGCAATTGCACTGCGCAAGTCTCCGACTGCGAGAGTTGCGCCGCTCATCAGCACAAAAGCTGCAGAAGCGTGAGAACAGGGGAGGCAGCAACAGAGAGGAGGGGGTTGCAAGGGTCGGGCAAGTGTAAGAGAGCAGGTCCTTTCTGGCATGCAAGAATGCTCTTCGGGGGGAGAAGAAGGGAGGTGAGGGGGAAGAGGTGAGGGGGGAAGAGGTGAGGGGGGAAGAGGTGAGGGGGGACTGGAAGGCAGAGTGTAGCCGCGGCTGGAGAGAGAAAGAGAAGCGCACGAGAGAGAGAGAGAGAGACAGGGAGAGAGTTGCTTGAAATCCTCATGAAAGGAGCAGCTCAGCAGAGGTAACTGTGTGAAGAAGCAGGTGCGGCATGCAACGTGGGTAGAAGGAGGCAACAAGAGGGGTGTTTCGGGGGAGAAGGAGAAGGGGAGGAGAGGAGAGGAGAAGGGGTGGGAAAAGCGTCCAAAAAAGAGAATGCTTTAGACGAGGTCAGGCAGTGGAGAAGGCGCAGCATGCGAAGTAGAGAAGCCACACGGAAAGGGATGCGGCACGATGAAGAGTGAAGACGAGGCAAGAGCGAGGGGGGGGGGGGAAAAAAAGAGGGAGTGTGATGGTCTCAAGGCGAGTTGACAGTCCTTAGATGCGTTACTACCAATAAACCACGAAGATATTCTCCCCCCTTCCTCCCCCCCGCGAGGTGGATCCAGAGGAGAGGGAGGGAGAAGGAAGGGGGGAGAGCACTGGCGAAACGTGTCGTTGTCTCCTTCGATTCGTCCTTACTGCTTCTGACATCCACCCTCGAATCGAAGTCTCGAAGGGCGTCGCCAACGGACTGTACGGCGGCAGACAGCACCATGCAATGCAGACGCAGAGGAGGCAGTTTGCTGCTGCTGCTGCTGCTGCCAACGCGGGCGCCCGTGCTGCTGCTGCAGCGCCGCTGCTGCTGCTGCTGCCTTTGTTGGTGTTTTTCCACGACAGCCTGTACTTCATGTCCAGCAGGATCATCGCGCACCAACACGTACAGCTCAGTAACCCCTGGAGCCGCAGAAAGCCAACAGACGCGCACAAGAGATGCGTTGAACGCGCCCAAGCCGGAGAGTAGCAGCTGGAGCCACTCATGCCCCCTGATCAGCCGCTGGCTTGTCAGTGGGGAGGGTTTCGCCGAAGAGGAACAGACGCCTGGGCAGTCTGCCCCACGGCAGACGCGCAGTCGCCGCTTCGCGAAAAGTGCAAGACACCCAACACCAGACGCCTGTCCGCTGCAGCAGCAGCCACCCACCGTTTCTTTGCATGAACTCGATTGCGTAATCGACGAGGGGCAAGCCGTTGACGGGCAGAAGCGCGGGTGACAGTTCCGAAGCCAGCGGCTCGAAAGCCTCCGACTCCTCGCGGCTTGGGAACGCCACCAGCACTCCCAAAAGAGATGCGAACTTGAGGTCGTCGCCATCGGTTCGGGGTCCAGCGGCTGCTCCTGCTGCTGCTGCCGAAGAGGTGGTCGCAGAGGCGTTGTTTCTCGCCGCCTTTGGGAGACCTGTGGCGGAAGGCTTGCCGCTCATCCTGCTGCAGCGGGGGGAGCGGGGGCGTTAAAAGATATTGAAAGGGCTGCTGCGGGAAATTCTCCGCAGAATGAGCCGCGGAGTGCGCGAGAACGCGGAGATCGGCACTGCTCCGGCGGTCATGCGAGCTGCACGCGCGCAGCTGTCGTGACACCCGAAAAGTGGCGGGCAGGGGGCAGCGCGAGAACGGTGGGCGGGCCGATCACACAGGCGGCAGGCGGCATGCATGCGACCCCCGCAAGACACTCCAGACAAAAACGGGAAACAAATAAACCGGTAAAATTACACGCGACTCCAAAAAAAGTGCATGTTTAGGCAGCGGGGCCCATGGATCGCAGGCTTCAGCCCCGCAGAGGGCTGCGAGCGACGCTTCTTCCTGCGCATGCAAAACGACGGAGAGGCCACGGTTTGCAAGACCTTGCTTCTTCGTCATTTTGGTGGTGTCGCTGTGGCGAGACACCCTTAATGCAGTGTTGCACCGGCTCGCGCACCAAGCCCGTGACGTTTTGCAAAACGAACGCAGTGTGTGTATGTGTGTGTGTGTAGACAGTTAGTACACCTGCGAGAGTAGTGGTGGCAGCAGGCAGCCACCACTCGGCAGGGCCGCTTGGGGGGAAGCCGAGTATTGCTGAAGTGGCCTCCTCCAGAGTGCTGGCAGCCATGCGCTGCGCCAGAATAGCCTCAATGAGCCTCCCTGACACCCCTTTGCATCAGGCAAGCGAGTGCGGAGGACGCGCTTGGCCTTAGTTGGACTAAGGCGATTTTTCGTTGAACCCACTGAAACCGTTTGCGCGAAGACGTAGGTTCGGTGTCAAGTGCCGTAGCGGACGGCTCTTCATAGAGCATTAGCGCTGTCGATGTGAGCTCCTTCTCCAGTTCTACTACGTACAATATGCGCACACGCATGCTGGTGCCTATATTGATGAGCATTCTCTCGTGGCAGCATCCTGCTCTCTTGCACTGCTGCCATGCTATCTTGTGGTTTCTCGCTAGTCCTTGCGGCTGATGCACCACAGGGCCAGTCGCGAGCCGAAAGGGGACCCTCAGGAGTTACGCAGTCACGTCGTGCAGCGCTGGAGTGGCAGGCTCAGCTACACTCAGCTACACTAAACACTTCCTACTCCGATCATACAAAGACTAGTGAAGACGTGCCTTATTTGATGGCCTGCTCATATACCTGTTTACTGCAGAGACTGTCAGCTTGATACAGCACGATGCAGTGGGTGCCTGCGAGATAGGAGCAACGCGTATCTAGATGTGAATGCATGGAGTGCCTAGAGGGGGCAGCTACAAGCATCCTAGCTGTCCCTCTCCACTCACTCGAAAGAATTGTGGGGTCCCCGGCAGGAGAAGTTAGAGCACTCAGTTGCTTTCTACTCAAGTGGTTCATCAATTCTAAAGCGTCACTGGTCGGTTGCATTATTACTGAGTCTCTGCCATTCTGAGACTACAGGACGTGTCACTTCGGGTAAACCTGAAAAATCCTTTATTCAAGCAGCTGTTCGTCTACGTTACGGCGTTTGCAAGCCACACATTATCACTTCTGGCTGATATACCGGTCTGTTGTTGAATTTCCCTGCTCGAACAGTTTCGGCTCTCTCACAGCTTGCTGTTGGGTTGATCTCAGCACAAACCACTGCGCACAGACCTCTATGAAGGTTTGCACTGTACTGATCTCTGTAGGCGGGCAAATTCCTCTGCACGAATAGAGTCGCTATGGAAATGCTGCTCCCTCAAATAAACATGCCACAAGTAACATCGCTTTCTGTTCATACAAGGGTAATGAGCGCGGTGCCTCTCCAGATGGCGCACCCACCAACATTATGTAAACTGAAAACCATGCCTTTCTGGCAGCAGAAGGGACCTTATCTTCACAGTTGCGTGCAGGCCAGCCTGTGCTGCCCCAACAGGCACTGTCTCACAAGCCCCTTCAGTTGCCGAGCGTATTTTCCCCCTATGGTGCCAAATAAAATCAAAATATTGAATGACTCAATAGGCTGACATAACGCATACTGCTTTTGTACGGAACCCTGATATCCCATTGCGTCCACAGCCAGTGGATAAGCTGGAAGCATCCGCATGGAACCGTGTAGCGCTACCAACTGTAAGGCCTTATTCAAACTACACAAAGGGAGACGTTTAACCACGCACGTAATATTGACTCGGTAAAAAGTAAATGCGTGCTCTGTCTCCTTGTGTCTGAGGCTCACAGAATTATTTGGATGAGGGGAGAGGAACAGCTAGGATGCTTGTACCTGCATCCTCTAGGATCTCGGAGCATTCACACCTAGTTGCACGTAGGACCTTGCTCGCAGGCACACATTGCATAGTGCTCTATCAAGCTAACGTCACTCGGCAATAAAAATGATATGCAGGCAGGCGATCCAGCTAGACAAGTCTTGACGAATTCTTGTAGAAGTATTTAGTGCAGATTAGCCATCTATAGGTTGTGTGTGTTCAGCTTGAGATTTTGATTCTGGTGGGTCAAACAAGCTTTGCCCAGAGTATGACCAAACGAAAAAGGCGGCGAGCAAGTGACTAGGGCGGTTTGGTATTCCGTGAAGCAATAGTTTGTGCCTCTATCACGTTCCCTACTGACGGGGGAACCATAAAACTATCAATATAGGCTTGTAGAAAAGTTTCACACTACTTTGAATTATTTTCAGACCATGCCGCGCTGACACGCATTCCGTGTGAAAACAGAGGGTCCACATGGAGCCGTAGAAGGGCTGGATTTTTAACGAGACTTTCTAGTGCAATGGTGTGGGGAACATCGGCCTCTGTGGGTTGCAAAGCAGGCACTGTTCGCGAGCTTCGTATTGCCTGCGAAGAAAAACTGCGGCTCCTTTGGCTCACATGGCTAGTCGGAATGTACAATATTCCTGGAGCTTTCTTGGTTTTCGCCCTCCCCTGGCGCACAGTGTGCCAGACGCTTAGTTTCATCTTTGAGTATTGCTTGCCAAGTCTCTAATAATTATTCTCAGGGTGCTCTGTACACTCCAGTTTGTGCGCAGCCGCTCTCAACTTTGTTGTCCGCACATTATCCTATTGACTCTTTCGGAGTTTTGAAATTTACTGGGCTGAATGCATCGGCTGTTTCCACGCTGACATTGCTGCTCCGTGAGGTTCGGAGGCATTGCTGAACCAGTGCCGTTATGTTCCACCCTTAAAGATGTTACGGGAGTTTGTTTGCAACAGGAGGCTCAGACATTTCAAAGCTCCGACGAGAGCGAAGCATCGCGCAGCCACGGCCATATTAATTTGGCCCCCCATTTGTTGGCCAGTGTGTGTGTCGTTCTTCTTGTACATTTCACCCTAGCAGTTGATGCACAACATTGCGATCCTCCTTTGCAGTGCTTTGGTGTATGCTTTTGAGTGGGGAGTGATGATAGAACGAGTTTCCTTCGCAGTTCCTGCACGGAGCTGGTCCTGACGAACAGGCACGAAGCACGAGGATGCTTATGTAAAAATAGGGGAAGCTTAAGCGGGCTAAAACGACACTTAAGAAGTTTGTACTACTCTAGTCATATACTCCTAAAAATGGTAAGGAACTGACTAGTATTGTGTGTGTGTGTGTGTGTGAGCTCGATGCAATGTGCGACTAGCTGCTGTGAATGCTAGGAGAGCTTAAAGGGTGCAGCTACGAGCAGCCTAGCAGTCCCTCTCCCCCTATGTAGGGAAGCCATGCAATCGCGGGAAGGACAAGGCGCAGGTTCCCGCAATGATACACAGTAACTTACCACTAAGTTTGCATCGAGTCTGGGTTGAATGTGTGTTTATGGTTGCCTCTGACGGAGAGCCACACTGGTGGGCTACCCTCGAAAACTAAGGAAGAGAGTGGAGCCGTACGGTGCCTGCAGCTTCACGTGTTGAGTGCTCCTCTTCTGCCGCCTCCTGCGTGTTGGTTAGCTCGGCAAGTCTAGATGCCTCGCAGCTGGGAGCTCCTCTCCTCACATTCCAGTAGGCCACGTTCTCCTGCCGAGATAGGATGGCGAGTAAATACTTTCAAGAGCCGTGGGTGTCGCACATTTTTGAACCGGCTGGTCCACAGTACCTACAGAGAAGACGTGCGGGCAGATCTTAAGCAGCTGCTCATGTCAAAAGCATCTAAAAGGCGAATTGTGACACAAGTCCTCTGCATGCATGCCTGCGTCGTGTCACCGTCTTTCTCCGTGTTCGCGTGGCAGTGCGCAGACGTGTGAAAAAGCTGCCACGGAGCTAATAGCGCATAGCCAGCCTTGCATCTCTTTTGTAGGCTCCACTATCACCGTAGGAAAGGCAGGAGCTTGCTCACACCGCATTCGAGACACCTTTGAAACGTCATGCTGCCGATCTACAGCATCAGCCCCTTCTAAACGCATCCCTATGTGACTATATATATATCGGTCGGTCTGTCCGAGAGGGTTAGGAATTTATAGAGGTAGACGCATCTAATATTTGCGCTTTAGCCTGGTTTTCCGTGCCTTACGAGAGCACTAGGACTGTGTCTTAATGTCTCTCCATTTGGCCTTCATGCATCCTTCGTGTACATCGTTCTTCAAGGGACGCAACATGGTCTCGCCTGGCACTGGGCGAACCAGCAGAGAAATTCAGCCAAAAAGCTCCTCGATCTCCCGTTGGTTGTGGTTCTTTTTCATGCGACTCGAGGGTTTTTTTAGAAACTTGATGCGCCACAGCAAAACCACCCCTCTAGCCAGGATACGGGTGAGACCTTTTCATTAACTGCAAGGTTGTTCTATGTTGCCACCACTGTCGCGCCGCTTTCGAATCACCACTCACAAATGCCTTCCGGCACTAGGTTTCTTGGAGTCGTGGCCATACACCTCAAACATCCTAAGCCTATGTGTGGACCACAGCCTCACGACACAAACACATAATCGTATCTATCTTCGATAGCAGGTATCTCTGAAGTAGGGTCCGGTGCTGGAAGCAGGCGCTTTGAGTGTGAGTATTTCCCTTGGTTTTGAAGCCTTCTTCCCATCGGCTTCCGTTTCGATGTGTTCTCGCTAGCACCACGTGGTTTGGCTGTCACGACACCCTCCTCACCGGCATGTTCGCATGGACATGCGGCTCAGCTAAAATCTCATGTTATGTTGATGACCATCATGAGCCCTTTTCAATAGTGTACCCCTCAAAAGGTTTTCTTCAAACGATTTTTCGTACTTTTACCTGCGAGAGCCCTGCACTCGAGCGCCGGCCCAGTAGGTGCCCGGAAAATCGATAGAAAAACGGGTGTACATACACCACCCCCATGCTACATACTGTGGGTATTTCTCCGTAGCACTTGCAAACCACGTTTCGCGGCTTTGCCCCCGTACCGACGATATTCCCATGCCTGCACAAAGTGCGAGTCTCTAAGCTTCGTTTTTTATGGGTGCCTAGCTGCTCGCCAGCTTACGGACCTCCCCGCAGCTACCAGCCCCTTTTTGGCACATGCTTTACCACATAGGTGTGCGGGGATTTAGCTATTTTAGTAAAAGACTTCTACAGATGTATCTAAGGCTTCTCAAATACCGCAATGAGGAGAAGAATCCCGTATTTCTGCCGGAGAGGCGCCAGTGTGGATGCCACCCAGTGCAATATCACTTGCACCTGATGTGAAAGCTGGCAGTCTCCCGCTTCGTGCAAGCTGCCTTATCCCTGTCTAGAAAGCCTGCTATATGCCTACACAGCTTCAGATGCTTGCGTTTGTGTCCGGCTTAAGCGGAGATGTTTCTAGGGAGCAGGGTTAACAGACAGCCTAACGCTTTTTTTATACGTGCTCCTCCCTGGCTACACCCCTTTCCTAAACCTTCAGCGTGGCTTGCATCGCCTTCTTCTTCTAGAGCACATTCAATAAGAACTCGCGTTGCCGCTCTTGTCGCAGAAGCCGCATATCACGCCCCCAGGCGTGGTGTGCATTGAAAGTGACTCTACGAAAAGCAATGCCTTGTTGCTCTTTTTGTGCTAAACCTGCTGCAACTCTGTAGTTCCCATTGATTTTGAAGCAAGTGCTATTGTGGGTGGTAGGTACTGCCAGATCCATGATCTCTGTTTGCCTTGAACCTTCTGTGTTTTCTTGCAGACAGCAAACCGTTTACTGACCTGCCTCCTTGCCGTCTCGGTGTATCTGTGCATGCTGTTGCTGCTGCTTGCTAGCGCTGCTGGGAGCGGCTGCAATGGCTTCTTTTGCTGCTTCTTTTGCTGTTGCTGCTGCGTGTTGCTGCTGCTGCGTTTGTTCGGAATGCTCGTGCTTCTGCTGCTGCGCTTGCTGCTGCGGCGCTTGCTGCTGCTGCTGCTCCTTGTTGAGGTTCAGCGTGCCAGCAGCAGCAGCCCGTATCTCATCTGCCGTGAGAGTCTCGTATTTCAGCAAGGCCTGCAGTGCAGGAAATGCAGGCGAAAAAATTGGATCGCGAAAGGCTGTCTGTGCTGCTACGGCAAGGGCAGCGGGTGCTGCATGTTGACCACTTCAGAAGAAGCCACAGAGGCGAAAGCAGAGGCGAAAGCAGAGGCAGCAGCAAGGCAGCAGCAGTGCCCTACCTCCGCTACTCGCTGCAGTTCGTCCTGCTTTGCCTTGAGAACGCCGAGCGCCTCCTCGAAAGCCGCAGAGAGAAGCCGCTGCGTCGCTGCTTCGATTCGCTGCTTCAGCGACTCTGACAAGGCTACCCCCTCTACGGAGTCGAGACACACACTGGAAGGACCTCCTAAACTCCCCTGAGCCGTGTTGTTGTTGGTACCCTTGTTGCTGCCGCTGTTAGAGTCGTCCTCCAAGCCAACCCCAAAGGATGTTACCTACACGCAAGCCAACACTCCAGCACAGAGCAGCAGACACCACCTTCTAAGAGCGACTCGCAAAGGCCTTTCAGCGAGGAGCCTTATCGGCAAGCTCGCCACACGTTCGCGCGGCAAAACGGCGCATCGAAGGCATGCAGCTTGAGCAACAGCTGCAGCATAAGCAGCAGCTGCAGGCCCTCTATAAAATTGGGAACGAAGGTTCTGCAGAGAACGCTTTTGTGCGCAGTTTCGACCTTGCCGCTTACGAGGTGTCTCGCCATCTGCGTGGCTTTCTGCAGGTCGCTAAGGCACCCCGTCGAGACTCTGTCTCTGCCAAATTGGAGCTCCTCGGCTGCCTTCCCAGCCAGCAGTATTTTCAGTTGATCGAAGAAGTCGGTGAACCTGAAGACAAGCACCTCCTCCCGCCGGCTCAGCGCCGTGAAGTGACATGAAGTGCAGCGTGACGCACGTCTGTCTGTGCCAGGAAGTGCACGTGATTTGGCTGCTAATTCGGAGACTGTCTGTCTGCGCATGCGGTCGCCGCATGCGATGGACTGTACGCTGCGCCGGCCCCTAGAAGTCTGTATTACGAGCCGCGCATGCAAGCAGGCGAGGCGGAGTCGCCTAAAGCGACTAGTTGAAGCGTCTAAGCGGCCAGCTACGCATCCGAATGCATTAAACTGGCGCAGCAGAGAGCACCTTCCTTTCAGAGTTAAGAAAGCGAAGGCGCTCGACTTGCCTCTCCGTGTATTTTTCTTTCTTTTCGGTTTGCCAGGTGACCCCTAGGGCGTTGCCTCTGAAGAGGATGGAGGCTTTGTGGAGTGCTGCCGCGTGAGAGGAGTAGAGCGTCATCAAGGCGTGCCCTCCCTGAGACGACAAAACGAAAATGCACGGGCAGACCACTCTCTGTGCCGAAGCAAAAGCAGTGAGGAGGCGCTTGCGGCACAGAAATTACGACGGCAGAGTCCGCATGCAGACAAAACATGTGCTCGGCGAAAAAAACGCCAGCGATAGAGGCGGCAGCACACATACATACACATATACACACCTACGTACATACACATATACACATATACATATACATACACATATACACATATACATACACATATACACATACACATATACACATATACACACATACATACACATACATATACACATATACATACACATACACATATACACACATACATACATATACACATACACATACACATACATATACACACATACATACACATACATATACACATATACACACATACATACACATACATATACACATATACATACACATACAAATACACACATACATACATATACACATACACATATACACCCCAGGAAGGGACGGCCGACGCAGAAGTGCACCAAAGAGCTACCAATGGTGAAAAGCCGATCACACACAGCTCCAGTGTGCACGCGATTTACGATTTTCCCCCCTGCCCCCCTATGTGCGTGCTTGCCTCGTGAAACGCAGTGACAGTTTTCTCTTCGATTTCAAGCGTTGCGGAGCTTCGCTTGTTGCCGACTTTGAGTCGATCAAAGCTGTCCTCTAGTTCGGCATTTGTGACCTAAGAAAAAGAAGGAGCAGCAGCAGCAGCAGTTTGGCTGCGCGAGATCGATCGCAAAACAACGCCGCAGGAGACGCACGCTGCGGGGGCAGAGCGCCAAGAGAGGCTACGTGGGGAAGCAGCAGGCAAGATGCAATGCATTGAAGAGCCTCGCTCTCTCTCGCCCGCATGCGTGCACGCATGCAGGCGAGTCTCTCGAACTGCGCCGCGACATGCGCGTAGACGAGAGGATGCGGAGAAGGAGGGGGAAGCCGCTACTCTCCACGCAGAGAGCGCGCGTCGAGAAGGTACCCCCCAAAACGTGCCTGCTGCTTGCCGCTGCTGGCTGCCCGTATGGCTGCAAGATTCAGGAGATTGGCAACGTCTGCTCCAGTCAGTCCCGAGGTAAGAGACGCGTAGAGAGACAAGTCTACATCCGGAGACAGCTGCACGCGCGAGGCGTAGTACTCCAGCATCTTCAGCAGTCCGCACAAGACACGCAAGCCGCACGCCAACTGACTGCCCCTTCGCCGTGCGAAACGGCTGCTGTCTGTGCCTAGAGGACAGATGCAGGAGCGGCTTGCGACTCCGCAGGCGCTGCGCACGCTACTACGCCTGTGCTCCAAGCAGCGCCACCCACCTCCTGTCGCTCCTTTAAAGATGGCAAAGGCACGAAGACTGTCTTATCCACACGACCTGGACGCAGCAGTGCGGAGTCGATCGATCCCAGCAAGTTGGTTGCACAGATGAGAACGATACCTTCAGTCTGCGCGGCAGTCGAACAGACACACGGCGCACGTCACAGCAGCCACGTTACAGCAGCCACACTGCGGCGGCGACGAGGCGCGAGAGACACGCGCGATCGGGGGGAAAGGGAGGGAGGGAAAACGCGGGAGAGGCAGAACGGGGAGAAGCCGAAAAGGCAGCAGAGACGTGGTCGGCAGAGGGAGGGGGGAGGGGAGGGCAGGCGGAAACACATGGACAAAAGCGAGGCAGTTCAGAGAGAAAAGGAGGAGGAAGCAGCAGTAGTAGGCGAGAGAGAGAGAGAGAGAAAAGGAGGAGGAAGAAGTAGTAGTAGGCGAGAGAGAGAGAGAAAAGGAGGAGGAAGCAGCAGTAGTAGGCGAGAGAGAGAGAGAAAAGGAGGAGGAAGAAGTAGTAGTAGGCGAGAGAGAGAGAGAAAAGGAGGAGGAAGAAGTAGTAGTAGGCGAGAGAGAGAAAAGGAGGGAAAAAGGCAGTCGAGAGAAGAAGGAAGAGGCAGTCGAGAGAGAAGGAGGAAGAAGAAGCAGTCGAGAGAAAATAAGGAGGAAGAAGAAGTAGTCGAGAGAATGAATAGACGAAAAAGAGCATTCAGAGAAATGCTGGCAGAAGCGACAAGCAGGGGTAGGTGTGGAGGGAGGCGTGGAGAGGCGTTCCGATAAGGGAAGGCGAGATGGTGTGTGTCAGTGTGTGGAGAAGCTTAAATCCGCAAGAAACGAGAAGGATGTGCGTAGCAAGCCGATTCATGCAAAGTGAATGACATCATTGTTAGAACTGCGAGGAGCGAAGTCTCGATGGACTAACGCCGTGGCAGTGTAAGGCATGTCGACAGCAGCGGGGTTGGAAAGAAGCGCTAACACAGCAACAGCAAAAAACAGCAACAGCAAGAGCAAGAACAACAAAAATAACAGCAGAAGCAGGAGCAAAAGCAGGAGCAACAAAAACAGCAGCAACGAAAACAGCAGCAACGAAAACAGCAGCAGGAGCGGCAAAAAACAGGAGCAGCAAAAACAGCAGGAGCAGCAAAAACAACAGCAGGAGCAGGAGCAGCAAAAACAGCAGCAGGAGCAGGAGTAGGAGCAGCAAAAACAGGAGCAGCAAAAACAGCAGGAGCAGCAAAAACAACAGCAGGAGCAGGAGCAGCAGCAGGAGCAGCAAACAGAGCAGCAGTAGCAAAAACAGCAGCAGCAAAAGCAGCAGTAGCAAAAACAACAGCAGCAAAAGCAGCAGTAGCAAAACCAGCAGTGGCAAGAACAAAAACAGCAGCAGCAAAAGCAGAAACAGCAGGAGCAAAAGCAGAAGCAGCAGGAGCAGCAAAAACAAAAGCAGCAGGAGCAAAAGCAAAAACAGCAGCACAACGTGGTTCGTGGAGGAGGAAGGTCTGTACCGGTTTGAATCCATCTAGTTCTGCAAGAAGCTGATTAAGTGTTTGGCGGAAATTGCCACTGGTGTCAAGTCGCCTGCTGCCTGCTACTGCATCGATCTCGTCGATGAAGAGCAAGCAACGCCCCTTCGCTCGAGCTGCTGCAAAGAGACTCCTTATGCGGCTTGCGCCTAAACAGTGCGCAAGAAGAGGAGAGAGAGAGAGGGAGAAACAGCACAGATGTAGGCGAGGAAAACTGCTGCCATGCGCATGGAGGGGAAGGCGGAGTCGCAGGCATCGCAACAGCGGCCACTCTGTTAGAGTAAAGCCGTTAAGCCTCCGAGAAAATCGCCAGCTGCAATAAAAATCGAGAAATGTGCATGCATAGGAGGAGCCAGAGAAGAGCACTGGGGAGCATGCGCAGCACGACTCAACGCATGCGCCCAAGTAGACGCAGCAGAGAAAGATATATATATATTAAGATATATATATGAATATAAATCAATAAATATATACATATATATATATATACATATATATTAAGATATACATATGAATATTAATAAATGGATAAATATATGTACATTTATATATATAGAGAGAGAGACACACACACACATACATACGTACATACAGACACATACATACAGACATACATACACATACATACAGACATACAGAGACACAGCGCCGCTCACCCACGCCGACAAACATCTCTTCGAAGTCGGATCCCGACGCATGCAGGAAAGGCACTCCTGCTTCTCCCGCAATAGCGCGTGCTAGAAGCGTCTTTCCGGTGCCTGAACATAAAACACACACACCCTTTCCCCGCCTGTCTGTCTGTCTCTCTCTCTCTCTCCACTCCTCACAGAATTCCGTGAAAAAAAAACAAATGCTGCGCGGCACTCTCCCCTTACGTAAGCCGTAGCCAAACGTCAAGAGACGCATGCGTAAAAGCGAAAGCTCCAACTTGAGAGAGAGATAGATGCAGATAGACGCAGATAGAGACAGATGTCAAGACACACAACTTCCAGCGTAGTAGGAAGGAGAAATTTACCGGGGGGTCCGTGCAAGAGAATGCCTTTGGGAAGCTTCGCGCCGATCGCTTGGAATTTCTCAGGATCTCTCAAATACTCAATGATTTCACGCACTTCCTTCTTTACTTCCTCGTATCCCTGCATGCAGCCGCGAGAGCCTTGACTCGAAGGCATCCGTTCGCGCGAGGCAAGAAACGCTTTTGCGAAGAAAGGCGATCGCTCAACAAGAATCCCCCAACATCAGCATATACAGTCCTCTACACAAAAATAAAACAAAACACCACCCACCCCCACCCCGCCTCCCTTCCCTTGCTCCTGCTACTACTCCTCCCCCCCTTTCTCCCCGTTTTTTCCCCCCTTTCTCCCCGTTTTTTCGCCCGCGTTTTCTTCCTGCGTTCTAAGGCTAACGCGTTTGAGTCTCACCTTCACGCTGTCAAAGGAATCCTTGATGTCTTCCGGAGAGACGATGCGATCCGCCACCCACTTGCTGCTGCCCCCTGCTGCAGCACCAAAGCCTTCACCCTTGAGAGCTGCGGAAGCCAGCCTCAGCAGTTCGCTCAAACAACCGACTAAGAGCAAGACTCCGACGAACGGCGAAAGCAGGAGCTTGTAGCTGCCGGTGCTGCAAAACGAAAGGGCACACGCACGCAAAAGTTCGCACAGAAACTCAAGACTTCCGCCTCGAAACCACGTAACTCTCCATGAACACCCCCACAGACACTCGATCCAGCGGCTCCAGAAGGAAGGAGACTCAGCATTTACATGAACGCCTTCAAAATGCTCCACAGCCCTCGCAAGTAATAAGCCACCCCTTGGCGCTGTTGTTGTTGGTGCTGCTGCTGGTAGTGCTGCTGGAAGTGGTGTTGCTGCTGCTGGTAGTGCTGCTGGAAGTGTTGCTGCTGCTGTTGCTGCTGCAGTTGCGCTGCTGCCTCCGGCGAGAGGCCGCTTGCAGCTCCTGAAGAAACGCGAGCCGTGGCGGCTACGGCAGCAGCAGCAGCAGCTGCTGCTGCTGCTGCGACATTTTCGTCGCCGACTGCCTTGTTGCGACGCTGCTGCAGCAGCAGCAGCAGCCGCTGCACATCCCCGCTGCTGCTGCTGCTTTTCGAGTCTGCTGCTGCTGCTGCCTGAAGACACTGGAGCAGCAGCTCATCGGAGATGGGAGGCGCACCAGCAGCTGATGCTGCATTCGCCACGAGAGACACAGCCTCTGCTGGTCGATCTTGGGAAATGAGGGCTGCAGCCAGCCGCTGCAGCAGCGCTGCGTCGTGTGGCAGCAGCCTGTGCGCATGCAGCAGCTGCTGCAGCTCCTCTTTTTGCACCGATCCTGCAATGCCAGCAGCACCTGCTGCTGCCGCCGAGACGGGGTGCTGCTGATACAGCTGCTGCTGCTGTTGGTGCTGCTGCGATCCAAATGACAGCGGCGAAGCAGCAGCAAAAACAAATGGAGGCTTCGCACAGTCTGCTGCCGTTGCAAAGGAGGGGGCAGGTAATCCCTTCGAGGCAAAGGAGGCGGCACGCCACTGCTGCATTTGTTGGAGGCGCTGCTGCAGTGCGGAGAGGCTTCGAGAGAACAGAAAGTTGTTGTTGTTTTGGGGGAAGCACTCACTCCCACCGCTGCTGGAGGGGTAGCTGTGCATGCGCCATACCGGAAAAGGGATCGGCGGTGTAGCTGCTACGTAGAGGGTGGAGCTGATGGGGTTGCTATTGCTGCTGCTGTTGTTGCGAGCATAGAGGCTGCTGCATCTCTGCGGTGAGACTGCACCTGCGGGGATTGAAAACGCAGTGCTGCATGCGCTTCCTGCTTTGCGAGTGGTGAGGGTCCAACGCTGGAGAGGAGGGGTAGATACAGCTGTTGCTGCTGTTGCTGCTGTTGCTGCTGTTGCTGCTGTCGCTGAATTGCCGACAGCACCAGCTGCAGGTGCAGCAGCAGCTACAGCTGCAGCAGGCAGGGGTATTCTTCGCGAGGCTGCCCTTCGCCACAGCTGCAGCATTCTTGACGCACGAGCTGCTGCTGCCGCGGCAACACCATCAGCAGCGCCACACCAAGGAGGGGAGGTTCTCTCCTGACAGTAGCTCCCCTCCCCACAGCTCAAGGAGCGTGTACCCTGCAGCGGCGGCTCCCGAAGAAGTGCCTCTCTCTGTCTCTCGCTCGCGGCTGCTTCTGCTTCTGCTGCCGCATGCGCGCCTGGTGGCGCTGTACTTTGTCGTGGCGACTCCAGAAGCTTCTTCTATCGGTGGCAGACGCGGCTGCCGCTGCTGCTGCTGCTGCAGCAGCTGCTCATCTGCGCGGCAGGCCTTGCTGTTGGAAGCCTTCCTCAGGAATTATATTCGCCGCACATGCGCATAAGCAGTGTAGCACTCTTTTTCTGATTAACAGGCATCTGGCAAGGAAAGCTTCCCGCAAAGATCCAGCGGCAGCAGCGCCTTCGTGGCAGCAGCGGCGGCTGCTGCCACGAAGGCGCTGCAGCTTCCTCATCATCGACACTTGGTTGCGCCTCCTCCTGCCTGACGGTGTCTTCGGTAGTACACAGACCGACGCCTCAGAGGGCTGCCTTTCATATTTTTTCGCGGCGTATGTGACATAATGATCGCGATTTTATGGACCCTCTGGTGTACGTACAGCTCCTGCAACCTCGGGGAGTGGAGGCCAGAGGCGTCCGGGCGCCACCCGGTCTCCTACGGATAACACCGAGAGCTGCGAGAATAATGCCCCTCGGGTTTTTTCGCATGAATGAAATTAGACAGAATCGCGTCTTTTAGGCTCAGCTGTAGGTGTCTGCGGTTGTAGCAGCCCGTGTGATCGCGTGGCGTCACTTGTTGCAGGATCTGCCGCAGAGGGCACTTCGCGCGATCACGGCAGACCGCATGATGGAGAGTTTGCACCACCCCGACTTATTGTGCTGTTCGTCCTCCGCGAAGCAGCATTTGGAGAGCTGCCAGCATTGCTACAGCTCCTTTTCCAACAGCAGCACCGGGGATCTGGCTTTCTTCGATACACGCAGCGCGCAGGAGACCAGGTGTACAGACAGCCCTCCCCTCGCAGCGACGGTCGCAGGAGCAGCTCCAAAGATGCTGAACTGCACGAACGTCGATGAAACTCACCGGAATCTTCAGGCTGTGCTGCAGTATCTGAAGACTACGGGCTTTGCGTCTGCCGCGGCTGCGTTAGAGGCCGAGAGCGGCGTGGGGTATATCCCGCATTTCTTCGAATTTACAGATGCCTGGCTTCCCCCAAAGCCTCAGCAGCAGCACCAACCACCCCCGCCGCCACCGCGTTCTCCAGAGGACGCCGAGGAAGACGCCGATGCGCTGCTGATGAAGCAGCTCCTCAGGGGGAGGCCAGTTCTCGCTGCAGCGATGACTGCGCTCGAGCAGCAAGCATGCATCTTGCGTGGCGACAGCAAGACGAGTTGCAGTATAGGGGGGAGCCTCTCCGAGGGGCCTTCCGACGCGCAGCCTAAGGCAACTCCCTTCCCAGCTGTTCACGCAGCACAGGCGATCGCACCAACAAGCAGCTCCCTGACAAGAGTGCGACTCGAGCCACAAGACCTTTTTGAGAGCTTCGAAGTGCTGCAACCGCTCAACGGCTTTCAGGTACTGCCCCCTCAGGAAGGCGCGTGGCAGGCAGAGGAGCAGGAGGAGAAGCAAGAGGAGAAGGAGGAGGAGGAGGAGTTGGCAGCAGCCGCAGAAGCCGCTGTGGCTTCGGCTGTAGCAGCAGCTTGGGGAAAACTGAATGAGCAGGAGCACCGCTGCTGTTGCACTCACGCACTTCGCCTTCTCGAGAAAAACGGCGCGCAGGTTGCGAGCAGCGCGGGGACAGACAGTGTCTCGACAGACGCAGTGTATGTCCAGCGGCACAACCTGCTTTGCTGCACCTTCGTGCCGGAAGATGCGAACTTGTCGGACAGATCTTCCTCCCCCACCAGCAGCAACGCGCTGCTTGCAGTAGGGGGAGCTGACAAGGCCGTTTGTCTTTTGCAGATAAGTTGTGATCCTCCCCTTGCGAGCAGCAACAACTACAACAAGGCTCTCAGCAGCAGCAGCACGAGCGCCGTTGTTTCCTGTGAAGTGATCTGCCAGTGGACAGGCCTTACTTCCCCCCCCATCTGCATGGCTGTTTGCACGAGGAGCAATCAGGGTAGCCGCAAAAGCAGCGCACCCTGCTGTACAGACACCCCAGGTGCCTTGGCGAGGTCACCTTTCCTCCTAGCCGCAGGGGTTCTCGATGGCGGTATTTTCTTTCTTCAATGGGTAAATTTGCAGCACATGTTCACTTTCGATCCTCTTCCTGAGCGGAGGTGATTAATGACGCCTTTTCCTCCCCCCCAAACCCCCATGCAGACAGTTCGTATTGTCGCCGCTGTCGTCTGCGCAGGAGGAGGAGGAGCAGCAGCAGATCGCCTCCGGAGCCTCAGTACCGACGAAAGGCTGCGTATTGCAGCATCTGAAGGTGCACAGCAAAGCAGTGGTTGGCATCGAGTTTTCTCATGAAGGGGATACACTTGTTAGCATCTCTAGAGACGGATCGATGGCGGTAGGCTTCAAGGGGTGAAGGGGGTTGGCACGCCTGTGCGGAGGTGGTGCACCTTGTCTTGCAGCGGGGAGCACGAGTAGATAGAAGTCAGAAGTCTTGACAAACACCCGCCTAGATGCATGCCAGCTAAAAAACTTCCCGATCAAAACGTATCCGCAGCAGCAGGAAGGGCCTGCTGGGTGACCGTATTTTTTCTGTTCGCGTTCAGGTGTACAGACAGCAGAGCACCTCCGGCTTGTTTGACGTGCTCTTCCACCACGACTTTCAGGGAGGCATCTGCAGCGCGTTGTGCTTTCTCTCCGACAGCGGGGACAAAGTTGCAATCGCGTTGCACGAGGCACTTGTTGTTTCATGTTTTGACGTGAAGACGCTGCGGCGGGAGTCGGAGGTGTTTTGCATCGAAGATTTAGGGCAGCTGCCGCAGCGGCAGCGTCTGCAGCGGCATCTGCAGACGCAGTCGTGTGGCGTTTCGGTGCTTCGTATGGCCGCTGAAAAGAAGAAGGGGTGGCTGTGTGCATGCCTGAGCACAGGCATTGTGCTTGTCTTTTGCATACACACACAACGGCAGGTATGTGTGTGGCTGCGCCATTGCATGCAGAGTGCAGCCTTCATGCGCGCCGTTGCGAGACGCGGCCGCTGCCAACGGTGTCGCTACTCTCTGGTTGCAGCAGCGTTGACGGGGATAAAGAATGATGCCTCTCCCGCATGCTTGACAGATTTCACACCGGTTGCATGCGGTGCGGTGTCTCTTGTTTTTTCCAGCTGATGCGCCTCCAAGTGCCCGACATTGACTGCTACGCAAGCCCTTCTCTGGCCTTAAGTACTGAGGGAGGCTACCTCTACGTTTCAACGCAGCGGGTGAGACGCAGGAGCCTTCTGAGCGAGGGCGTGTGCTTTTGTGCCTCACCATGAGCAGAAACAGGAGGCGATACGTGTACATGCATAAATGAGCAGCAGGGGTAGCAGCAGTTAGGCGTTTAGGCGGGAAAAATCGCTGTACTGCTGCGAATTCGTGCAAGGCTGCACGAAATCTACCACCGTGTTCGCCAGTTAGCGCCTTTTTAGCTTTCTAGCCGGGAGGCAGGAGGGGTTGGGAGAGAAACACGGGAGATCTACTTTGGCTAGATGACTAGCGCGCCGAATAGGCGGCCCTTTCGCGTGTCACCACGTCGCGTAGGTCGACATTCGTGTGCATGCGCATGGGGAATTCTGCGTCTGCGTCTGCAGGCTGCTGGCGCTGAGGTGTTGGTGTTCGCGCTGCGTGAAGCAGCAGCGAACCCAAGCGCCGGTGTACGTACACCTGCGGCGCTGCTGCCGCCTTCCGCTGCTGTTGCAGTTCTTCGTGGACCGAGGCAGCCAGTCAAGGATTTGGCATGCCACCCCAGTTTGCGTCTTCTCGCTGCAGTCGGCTTGAGCAAGGCAGTGTATCTTTTCGCATAGGGAGACGATGAACGCACGAACGCACAGCGGCTCCCGCAGGAGAGAGAATTTGGTCAGCCGCGAGGCTTTAGGCACACACCGCTGAGCGGCTGTAGAAGCGACGTTGCACCAGCAGTGCAGCGCTTCCCACGAGCCGCGTGTGTGCGTGAAGCGCTGCCGTGTATCTTCTAGCTTCGTTCGAGCTAGAGTGTAGTAGGCTTCGCCTCATTTTTATTTGAATAGGGGGATCCCCAGGCGGCTGTAGTGCTTCTGCTGCTGCTTCGAGCGGAGCAGCAGCCAAGCCATCTGAAAAAGACCTCCTTCTCGGTGGTTCTACCGAGCAGCGTTCAAAAAAAATTCCTCGACGTTCTCAGCGGCAGATGCCGCTGCATGCAAGCGTGTCTCACCCCCTGCGCAGTCGCGCAGTGCCTTGAGGGGGTAAGCCTTAAATTAGCGCGTGGCGAGAGTGAGGGGCGACAGGTGCTACGTTCGCATGCACGTGTCGTTGCCGCTAGTTAGGCTGCGTAAGTTAGCAAAAGGAAAAAAGCGAATAGACAGACACCTGCAGCACACAGAGGGAGGGGGGTAGCTGCAGCGGCAGGATCAGCAACGCAGGGGGATTGGTCAAAATTTGGAGGCGTAGCAGCAGAAGCGAGGGCGTCTTCTGCTACGACATAAAAGCCGCAGGAGTCAAGGTGTTGCGGCTGTAGCCAAGATGCTGCTGCTTCGGAAGGGGTAGGGAGAGAAATGGGGAGACTGCTCTTCGCCTCGCGAGCAAGAAGTCAGCTAAGCGGCTCTTCACACTCCACTGCTTCTGCGGGGAGATGCTTCAGGAGCGACTGCCTCTGCAGCAGGAGCAGCTCGCGCTGGAGCAGCAGATTACGGCTGTCTTGTGCTGGCGTCTGCCTTTCCGCGGAAGAGGCACAGAGCTCGTCGCTGCTGTCTTCCAGCAGCTGCTGCATCAGCTGCTGCTGCTCCTTCGCTGCTGCAGCTGCTGCCTCCGCATGCAACTCGCTGCAGCGCTTGTAGCACCGGAGGCACTCAGACCACACCTGTAAGAGGGCTGCGGCTGGAAGTTGAGCCTGCAGGAGGGCACCCAGGATTGCCTCCGTAGCTGCTGCTGCTGCTGTTGCTGCTGTTGCTGCTGCTGCTGTTGCTGCTGTTGCTGCAGGAGACACTCGAGGGGCAATTGCCAAGACGCAGTCGCTCTGTTCTTCGGCAGGCAAGGAGAGTGTGCATTGCTGCGCCGTTGTGTCTTGAGTCTTTTTTCCGCATGCAGCAGACGTTGCTGCTGAGACTCTTTCACGTGCCTGTCTGGGAACGCCGCTGCTGCAGTCGGGGGGGGGGAAGCTTCGCTTCGAAAGCAGCGGGAGCCACCAGTCTGCGACTTCGCCAGCCGTCGCAGCAGCAGCAAAGGCTGCCAAGTCAGGCTGGCGCAGGTGCAGCACATCGCCTCCCCGCAGCATTACGACGGCCACTTTCTGCCGCAGCAGCAACGCTGCGATTTGAGGCTGTGCATGCATGCAAAAGGATGCACGGAAGGAGCCGTCTCCCATGAGTCGAAAGATGCCAATCTGCCCATCGGCGCACAAGAACACACACAATGCGACACCTCCGCTATTCACAGACGGTTAGGTAGACGTTCCCACGACTGCTGCGCTAGCTGCTATCGCCATCAGCGCAACTCCTGCTGCCTGCCTGCCTAACGAAGAACCTCTCGTGTTGCAGCGAAGCGAAGCACTTGCAAAAAGCTGGCTGGCTGGTGATTGCAAGGGCTAACAAAGCAGTGCACGCATGCAAAGGGTAGCAGCATGCCCTCTGGGTGCCAGTGGTTTCCAGCGAATTCTTTTGCACCGAATTAAATAGGGGCAGTGCTGCTGCTGCTGCCCAAAGCCACACGCGCATGCAACACATACATTCGGTTTCTTGAGGATAGCCATCGTGGAGTGCTCTCTTATTGCATCCGTCAGGTGTACCGCATACGCATACCGCAGCCGATTGCGACTGGAGAGACACCTGAAAAAAGCAGGCAGGCAGGCAGGCAGGCATGCAGGCATGCATGCATGCCTCCAAGAGAGAAGGAGCAGCATCCACAGCCTATGGGCAGGCAGCAGACGCTCAGGCGCGAGGAATTACTGTCACGCCTCAGAAAACAGACGCTGCATCGGCCGCTGGAGTCGCAACAACAGCAGCAAACAGCACGAAAAAACGCAGAAGTGCATCACATCCCCACTCACACGTACCGTGCATGCAGCCTTCGAAGAACTGTCTTCGTGTTGGGATCTTCTAAGCGAACAAAAGCCCCCCCCAGCTCCACGACAAAGGTGACTGCATGCACCGCGCGAGGCTTGAGCTTGTCTGCTCTTGAAGAGGGCAGGTGAGGCAGCGACATGAACTCCTCCAGCAAAAAACGATCGCCAAAATCTGCAGCATGGCCTTTACTGCAAACGTTTCCACGACTGCTCCGCGCATTGCTCTCTCGCCACGCCGTTGCTGCTGCTGCTGTTTCTTCTGCTGGAGCTGCTGCTATTTCTTCTGCTGGAGCTGCTGCTGCTGTTTTCTTGGCTGCTGCTGTTTCTTCTGCTGGAGCTGCTGCTGCTGTTTTCTTGGAGGCTGCCATTTTTTCTGCTGTTTTCTTGGCTGCTGCTATTTCTTCTGCTGTTTTCTTGGCTGCTGCTATTTCTTCTGCTGGAGCTGCTGCTGCTGTTTTCTTGGCTGCTGCCATCTTTTCTGCTGTTTTCTTGGCTGCTGCTATTTTTTCTGCTGTTTTCTTGGCTGCTGCTATTTCTTCTGTAGGATCTGCTGCTGTTTTTTTGGCTGCTGCTATTTCTGCTTCGGATCGCCCTTCCCTGCTGCAGTAGCAGCAGTGATCAGCTTCCCATGAGCAGTCTTTGCTGTCGCAGCTCTTGCTCCCCCTGCGGCTGCAGGAGCTGCAGTGGCTTGTTCTGCAGGGTGATGGCGAGAAGAGATCCGAGGCTTCCTTTCTGCAGCTGAAGACGAAGGAAAACTCGCCTTCAGCCGCGACTGCCATGACTCCCCAAGGCGTCTGGAGACGTCGTGGGGGGAGCAGAATGGCATCTAGCAGCCTTTCTGGTGTGCCTGTTTGCGTGGCAGCTGCACTTGTGGAATTCACGCGACTGTCTCTGCGCAGGCTCTTCGAGACAGCGACGGCTGGAAGCAAGGCTTCCTCGAGAGAGGCTGCTCTGCCGTTGAGCTCTTGCAGCTGCGGAGACAGTTCATGCGGCTGCGGAGCGACCGGCGCGGGAGGAAGCTCTTCGTCGTCTTCCTGCTGCAGCGGCTGCAGCTGCTGCAGCTGCTGCGAGGGGGGGAGAAGGCAGCTTTGAGAAGGCGTGTGGACTTGTTGCCTTTCTCGTTGCACTGGCTGCAGCGGCGAGGGAGCGTGCAACGAGGAGAGAAAAGGCTCTTGCGTCACCGTCTGCAGCGCGACACTGCCGTCCGCATGCGTCTGCAACACGCCCCATAGAGGAGGAGCTTTTTGCGGAGTTTCCTCCTGCGCTAACGACTCTGCGACTGGTCCTGAGTGAGCAGAGAAGCTGAAGCACAGAGGCGGTGTAGCTGCAGCTGCAGCAACAGTTGTGCCTGAAAAGCTGAAGCACAGAGGCACATCCGCTTCTGCTGTGGCTGTTGCTGCTGTGGCTGTTGCTGCTGTGGCTGTTGCTGCTGTGGCTGTTGCTGCTGTGGCTGTTGCTGCTGTCGCCGTCGGCAGTGGAAGCGCTGCGCGTTGGGGAGGAGTCTCTGGCTCCTCCAAGAAAGAGTCTGTCTCTTCCAAAGCGTCCTCAGAGCCTTCCTCTTCTCCTGTTGATCCACTCGCTGCTGCTGCTGCTCTTGCTGCTGCTGATGTGAGGACTAAAAGTGGCGTTAAGGGGACTGTGAGACTTCCAGACGGCGGCAAAGCTGCGCTCGCTGTTGCTGAGGGAGTCGCAGTGGAGACTTCTCGCTGACGAGACATCCACAGAGGACGCAGTGTATGCGCTGCCACTGTAGTTGCTCCTGAAGACTGCGCTCCTGCTGCATGCTGCTGCTGCTGCTGCTGCTCTTGTTGCTGTTGCTGCTCTTGTTGCTGCTGTTGCTGCTGCTGTTGCTGCTGTTGTTGCTGCGTTTCATGCAAAAAGCCTGCTCGCCGAAGTCTTATGAAATGAAAATCTCCAGCAGGAGCAGCAACAAGGTCCCCACAAACTTCAGTTCGACCAAAGCTGCTTTTGAAGAGACTGCCAGCGCTGAGCGTCAAAAGACTGCCGCTGTAAGGAGAATCTGCAGCATGAGCTGCTGCTCCTACTCCTCCTTCTCCCTGTTGCGAGGCTTTCATCCTCGCTGCTGCTGTCACCAAAGCTCTGCCTGTTGCGGCAGTTGAACAACTGCCAATAGAGTCTCTTGCGAGGAGATCACCAAAGGCATCAACAGTCACGCCTAAAGCTCCTTGAGGAAGCTGCTGCTGCTGCTGCTTGAGGCTATGGCATTTTCGAGTGCCAAGAGGGGTAGATGCATCCTCTGCCGTCGTCAGCTCCTCTTGTTGTTGCTGTCGGATCTCCTGTTGATGCTGCTGTTGCATCTGTTGCGCCTGTTGCTGTTTCCTCTCTTGCTCTTGCTCTTGCTGTTGCTCTTGCTGCTGCTGGCTCCTCTCTTGCTCTTGCTGTTTCCTCTCTTGCTGTCGCTGCTGCTGATTTTTCACTTTCTCTTGCTGCTGCATCCTCTCGTGCTGTTGCTGCTGGTGTGGCGGCAGTTTCTGTACCTGCATGCGGAACGACATGGCCTCACGGAGGCTGCTGCTGCTGCTGCTATCCGATATGCTGCAGCTGCTGCTGCTGCAGCTGCTACTGCTGCTGCTGCTGCTGCTATCCGTGCTGCTGCAGCAGACTGCTTCTTCCCAAATGAGGCGCGCATTCAGCGTTCTGCAGGGTAAGGGGACGTTGACAGGTGTCGCTGCTGCTGCTGCTGCTGCTGCTGACTGCTGCACAGTGTGGACGGCAAGCACAGAAGCAGCAGGAGCAGGAGAGGCAGCCTTTGTGAGAGGAGCAGCTTGAGGAGGAGCTGCAGCAGCACAAGCTGGTGTTGGTCCCTTCGCAGCAGCAACAGCAGCTAAGGAAACAGGAGTCGTTGCTGCTGCAGCAGCTGCTGCTGTTGTTTTCGATGCTCCATGATCTTCGGTGACTGTGGCTCGTCTGTATTTTGTTTTTGCCGACAAAGAAGGACGAGAAAGAATATGCAGGTGCTGCTCTGCGCATCTCTGGCGCTGATCCTTATCCTGCTTCGGCTCAACTCCTTGCCGCTGTTGCGCCTGCTGCATGCGGTAAGAGGCATACTCCTTGACTGTCGTGATGCCTACCCACGGGAGGTGCTCTACAGTGCGACAGCCCACGCTGCGACTGCTGCTGCAGTGGCTGAACTCGCTGGAAGCATCGCTCGCTCTGCTGCAGCTGCTCGCCTCCGCGCATGCTGCTGCGGCATTCAGCAAAATCGAGATACCCGCGGGGGGAAGCGGGAGGCGTGTAGACGTCTCTTTTTGCTGCATGCGCTGCTGCTGCTGCTGCTGCTGCATGCGCTGCTGCTGCTGCATGCGCTCCTCTGTGTAGCCAGCAGACTGGCCACTGTTGCTGCTGCTGCTTACAAAGCAATCGCTGCTACAAGCATACTGCCGCTCTCGCTCTTGCTGCTGCTGCTCTTGCTTCTGCTGTTGCTTGCCCTCCGACTTCTGCTCCTGCAACTGCTTCTCCGCCAACTTGCAAGGCTGCAGAAGCGGCTGCTGGTGTACCAAGGCACCCCCCCTAGCAGCTGCACAAGGGCGAGGCATCCTCAGGTAGCGGCGCCAGCCAGCTCCTGCTGTTGCTGCTGCTTCCCTGCGTTTCTTGAAATGCGTTGGCTGCCGCTGGAGGCGCGTCAATCGCCAAACTGCCTGCTGTCGGCACCGCTGCTGCGCCTGCTGGAGTTGCGGTACAGCAACCCCACTGTCTACCACCGCCCCGCGAGAGAGTCATTACTGCAGCTGGAGCGGCAGCAGTGGCTGCGGAGGTCGAAGTTTCGGCCCAACAGACATTAAAATGCATTCTTTTTGCGCCGTGAGTCCAAAGCGCGCAGCAGCAGCTCCTGCCGCAGCTGCGGTGTCTGCTAAAGGCCCCTAATCGGCGGCTGCAGCTGCCGATATCGGCTGCAGCCCCTGCACGTTGCTGTCCTTTCTGTGAACAAAAATCGCAAATTGCACCAAATTAAAAAAGAATTGTGGTGCAGCAGTGGTTGCCTCCTCCGCGGCTGTTGGGTGTCTGCGGCAGAGAGAGGTTCAGAGGCTGCTGCAGCGGCTGGGCGTAGTTTTTGCCGTTGACGCGTCGCTCCGCGTGCCTCCTTCCTCGCCAGACACTCCGGGGAGACTCAGCAGATCTGGCTGCAGCTGGGAAGGCGCTTTGAGAGGCGCCGCTAGCCGCCTCGAGCAACCATGTCGTCCCCTGAAATCGCCTCCCCCGGCGAAAGGAGGGCTAGTGGCAGCACCAGCAGAGGCAGGCGTCTGCTGCCTCTGGCTGCAGTTTTCGGCAGTGCAGCTCTGGTGCGCGTGCTGCTATTCCACTGCGTGTCGCTTCCCAGCGGCGCGCTGTTGCTGTACAGTGGCACCAGCAGGAGCAGCAGCAGCTTCCAGGAAGCCTTGGCTAGAGAGGCAGCTGGCCTCTCTCCGCTTGCCGCTGGAATCTACGTTCAAACTCCGCCTCTCTTCGTCCTCCTGAAACATCTGACTGGATGTGGAGGCAGTGGCGCAAGTTGCAACGCGCTTCGTCTCTTCCTGCTGCTGCTGGCGGTAGATCTTGGAGTTGCTGCCGCTTTGGCTACTGCAGCGGCGCAGCTGCAGCCGCATGCCGACGAGGACGGGGAGGAAAGGCTGCTGAGCAGCCTTTCACCCCTTGATGCGCAAGCCGCTTCCCAGTGTTTCTCTCTTGTAAAGGAGAAGCGGCTTCTCCTGCAACAGAGGGAACGGCTAGGGGCCCTTGCATCACAGCGCTTTATCAGCCCGACTCTCGCTGCTGCGCTTTTCCTCTTTCACCCATACACCGTACGCTAGAGTCTTGGGAAATGGAAGAAGGAAGAAAGAAAGGGAAAAAGAAAGAAAGGGAAGGGGAGGAGGCAGGGTATGCGTGTGTTTCTTGGCGCAGCGATTTTGGGAGTGTGTGTAGTTTCTTTTCTCATTGATTTCCGCGCTTTTCTCGCCGCGCAAGCTGGTGCCTCTAGCTGACGCCAACCGCATTCCACCCCCCTCCCTGCGCGGCAACTCCTCTTGCTGACTTTGTTTGCAGGTAGCAGGAAGCTTAGCCTTGTCTCCTCACCACGTTCCTCTGCTGCTCCTCTCGCTGGCAATCGTCACAGGGGCGTTCGCAGCGAGAGCAGCAGAAGCAGCGACAACACTCCGTGGAAAGCAGCCAGCGACGCAGCACCGACACTCCAACTACCGCAGCAGACTTTCTTTGCAGCTGCTGGCGTTGCTTTTGCGGAGCTTTTGCTGCTGCTGCTTCGCGATTCTGCTGCTGCTAGGCCCCCCCCAAGCTCTGACGACTGCCTTCGCCCTTGCTGCCGTCAGCACTTTCGGCTTAGGGCCGATTCCTTGTACGTCTAGACTCGCGCGCAGACAGTCTCTCTCTTTCTCCCCGCAGCTTTTCTGGCAAGGGGAGGCGCAGAGGGGTCGCTCAACGGGAAAGAAGCCGCTTGAGAGACAGTGCTTTGCATGCGTGCATGCGTTCACGAGTCTGACGCACGCACGACCCTTAGGCAGAGGCGAGCGAGCACATACACTCAGTCACTACATGCGCTACGCGAGGCGTCTGCATCTCTCTGTCTGTCTGTACAGCAGCGCAGGCGTTGCCTGCGAGGAAGAGGAGGCCTCTTGCAGCTGTCGCCCGGGGGTGTTTGTTTTTGGTGGGGTCGCTCGTGGGATCGCTTTTGCTCCTCGTATCTTTTGCTGCGGCGACGAGTTGGAATTTGGTGGGTGCAGTTGCAAAAGGGGGAGCCTCTCTGCGCGCATCTCCCGCTGTACACGCTGCGGCAGGGAAGGAGGCCAGTCTGCAGCAGCACAAGGCATGCCAAGTCACCCTCTAAAGAGGCGGAAGGGGGTGGCTGCTGCTGCTGCTGCTGCTGTGCAGGGAAGCTTGTGGGAGAGCTTCGCGTCTCAATGGCATTTGGAGCCAATCGACCCTGGTCTTGGAGGTTCGTGGTATTTGCTCGCGCTGGTAAGCCGCGAGCTGCTCCAGTGTGTTGCCTCCTGGATGTGCGTCCTTTCTACCTTTTTGTCAAGCGCTCAGTGCCGTCGAGTCGCTTCCACGGTGCTTGTGTCGGGCTGTTTCTCTCTCTCTTTCTCTCTCTGCAGGCTTTCGAGCGGTACCGTCGCATTTTCGTCTTTGCACTGCAGGTACTCACAGCGGGCGCAGCAGCGCTGCAGAGAGGAAGGGGGTAGGTCTCCGCCAACTGCTGCGAAAGAAAAGAGACGTCACGCGTCAGTGTTTTGCTTTTTCTGACTATCCTGCGCAGGCTGCTGCCTTCGTTCTGATGGTCCCCTTGACGCTCGCCTTTGCGGGAAACCCCCTGAGTCACTGCCAGGCCGCAGTCGCTGTAAGCCGTGCTGTACATACACCTGAGCCACCGCGCATCAAGTCTTGCCTTTTCCGCCAAAAGATGCGCCCGCTGCTGCGCCGTAGCAGCGCGCTTGTTGGAGTCGCATGGCTGAACTCCAAAGCCACACACAGGCCGTCTCAAAGAGGGGCAGGCAGGCAGGCAGGCAGGCAGGGAGGCAGGCAGGCAGGCAGGCAGGCAGGCAGGGAGGCAGGCAGGCAGGGCAGCAGCCATCCCTTCCTTGCGGGATTGACTGCCTTCCACCAGCGCAGACAGAAGAATCCGTAGTTGAATGAGGCTTCGAAAGACCCTTCTGAAGTTTCAGGTTCCGTGCAGCGCGGGCGTTGCGCCAGTGCTCCTCCTCAGAGGGTTGCCTTTGCTTGGATGCGGGATGCATGCGCAGTCAATGGTGCTCTTCCAACAGAATCCAAGCCTCACAGAATTCGCCTTCCTGCAGGTGCGACGCTCCACTGCTCTTCTTCCTGTTGGTATTTGTGCTCTCTCTCTGCCTTTTCTTGGAGTGTTGCTGCCGCGCTGCATGTGTGCCTGTGCGCTCTCAGGTTTTGTTGGCTTTTCATTGGCGAGAAATGCAGCAGCGCGTCCCCTTCTCGAAGCTTGTGGGGCCTTTAGTAACGCACATTTTTTTCCTCTTGGCGCTTGTTGCCTTGCTCCTTGCTACGTGTACTACGCGCGTGTTCTCTTGCTTGTTTTACCTGGGTGCAGGTAGGTCTCAGCTTGCTTGCGGCAGCCCTATTGCCAGTGGCGTTCTCCCTCTGGATGGATCGCGGTGTAGGGACTGCCAATATCGCGTATGCACTGCAGTGCCTCCATTACACATTCTCATGTAAGCGAAGTCGACCGTAGAAAGTAGCGCGTATGTCTGCAGACGGCAGGAGATGCCACGTGGACTGCACCGTTCTTTCTCTCGCAGGCCTGCTCGTCACCGAGACGCTTCGGGGAGCCGCACAAAGAGAGCAGCGCTACTACCAGCTGCAGATGCGCGCGTAGGTAGGCGCAGCACCAATGCAGTGCTGCAGTGTCGAAACAGTCGTCACGCCGGAGCCGGCTGTCGGCGACGCATAGCTAGCTGCGGCACACACTGCAGTAGCAGCACAACTTGCTGCTCGTCGAACCGACTGCCCCCTTCTCGGGGGTGCAGTTCGCCTGGCCAGCTGGGTAGCTAGAGGGCTGTGTAGCAAGCGAACTCTGCAAGCTCCGCGCCACTGCGCTGCACTTGGGGAAGCAGGGATTCTCCACTGGCTAGCTCGCCGCTCGCTAGATGAAAGGGCTTCGTGGGAAGCAGGGAGCTAGCCGTCAAAGTGTATCGCCAGCTAGCCGACTAGGGGCTTGGCGCCGCAGGCAGGACGGTGTAAGACTCCGGTCTTAGGATTTCAGCTGTCCACAAGAAGCAGTTGTTCTGAGAAATCAAACACGCGCATGCCTTCATCCCTGTCGGCTTTGGGTGTGGTGCACGCGGAAGGCTGGAAGAAAGGCTGAGTGCTCGAGGCTCTCCACGCAGGCGGCAGCACTCAGCAGCACACAGCCCTTCTGACACGGAGTGCCCCTATTTAGTGTCTTTCTTCCCTCCCACACGCCTAGAGATGTTACTGGCAGGGTGGGGATCGAGACTAGACGACGTATTATCCCCTATATGTGACGACGGTGAATTCTCGCTAGCATGAGTGCGACGAAAGAGATGCTAGTGGGGAAGGGAATGGCGTCTTACAGGGGTCCTTGCGTTCGTGCCCGTGGCTGGCGGCACTGCGTAAAGCCTGAGTCGGTCTTTCTGCCCTTCTCCCCCCTGCAGTATCTCGGTGTTCTCCAGCGCCTCGTACTTTCCTGATGCCATCTTCCGCTTCAAAATGGCTTTGTAGCGGCTGCACCCGGGGGCCAGACTACTGCGAATTGAACGAAGGAGCACCCACACAGGGGGGCACAGACTGTGAGAAAAACGGGCAGGATAGGGTACTTTGCTCTACGAGGAATCAGCTCCCCAAGGCGCGGGATCTACGTGTGCCCACACCGCAACGCATAACGGCCCCCTTGTGGCTCTGCGAAAGGTTCAAAGCGTTGACTCCGTCCGCGCACCTGGTGGCTAGGATGTTGGTGAAGTGTTCGTTGACATATCCAGCAGTGGCTTCGGGGGGCAGCTTCAAATGCTTGACTGCTGGGCGGCCAATTTGTCTGTTGGTTTTAGGAGATCTCAGGAATGCCCCATTCACGCTGACTGAGAGTGTCGTCAAGCCTTCGACTGCACCAGAGAAAAAGGCACAACCATGGAGTGTACGCATGCAGGCCTCCTGCGGTGCTGCGGCGATCCATCAATTCATAGACGACTCCGTGTATACATCACGTTGAGCAGCATACGACGACTGCGTGGGGATCCGTATACATAAGAACAACTCTAAAGCAATGCGGGAAAGAGGTTGACTCGTGGTGTTCAGATGTAGGCACCCGTCGTGCGTGCTTTCATTTGTCAAACCTTGTATGGACTGCAGATAACTGAACTCGATATTCTAGGCAGGATTGTACGTCAGTGCCACAAGACACCTCCGAATGCACTAAAAGCTCGCCAACCACACAGCAACCTGCACACCTCAGGATCAAACTAGATGAGGGGAACCAACCTTCTGGTTTTCTGGCATTGTATAGTGCCTCAGTGAGGACCCCCTCTAGCACGCCTTCCCCAATCTGCTCTGTCAGACCAAATCTTTCAGGAGCTCGCATAGACTCGGGGATCTTTCCGCGGAGTGTGGCCACTGAAAACTTTGCTCCTGAACACCGCAGCAAAAGCAATCCCTGCAGCGTGTGGTTCCTGGACTGATGCAGTCTCCGCCGCAGAATATGACTGCAATCGTACTTCTAAATCTCTGAGCTGCTGCGTGCAGGTGCACGCTCGCATAAATCAAAGTCGGTCCACGTAGGATGAACACGAGAACTAAGTAATCTTACTTTCTTCTGGGTCCAGTGCGTGGAGTATCTCTGCGGCTTTCTTGGAGAGCTCCTCTTTAGTTGCAGTATACGCGACTAACTCCCTAAAAAAACTTAGTTTGATATCGTAAAGCGCCTCAATATATTCTTCGCGTTCATCCCAAACCCCGAAAGGTAGAGGGACAAAGTGATCTTTATGCATCTCCCTTAGCACTGCTGCATATACACCCCGCAGATTAGTGCCCCCGGGGAGCGAGTCAGATGGCAGGCGGTAGACAGCCCTTTTTATTTGTAGTAAAAGGAGCTTCTTGGCGTTCTCCACTGACCCTGTGAAAAGAAAGCATATGTATAAATGGAATAGAGACACTTCATTATCCAACTGTAACAGCTGCCAAGGAGGAGGCAGATAGTTATGACGCAAGCACAGCAAAAACAGCGACGAGGTGCAGGGAGAATGTGTGGAGCACGATGGCATATAATGGGCTACAGGTAGCTAAACAGCACAGCAGGAGATCAGCAACAGACACATCAGGGAGATAGATCGAAGCGTCAGCTCCGCGACAGCAACGTAAGAATACAGGAAGAACCCGACTGCACGCTGCAGAAAAGTCTGATCCAGGACACTTTTGCCTTTGTCACTTACAAGCAGTTTTGCTTATCACTTTGATCATCTTATCTCGAACTATCCGAGATACTTGACTCTCTGAAAATCCAAAATCCATTTTTGCTCCAGAAACACCCCAGGGCAGGCCGTAATGTGTTTCGGCAGTCGCTGCTTTTACCTCAGCCCACATGCAATCCTGTAGAGCTGTGGCTTCCTCTTCGGTAACAGCGTTTCCACTTGCATACTTGCGATGTATAGCAGAGGCGGAGGAGACGGATGAAACGCAACGCCGAAGGGCGACGCGCACAAGACGATCCGCAGACGTCCAGGACACATACGAAGCACAAGCTCTGGGAAGGCGCACAGCAAAAATCGGAATACCGTGACCGTTCGTTGAAAGGCCAAGGATGTGGAAAGGGGTGCTTAGTTGCACAGGATACGCGTCGCGAGTCAGTGGATGGCCTTTAGAATGAAACAACACGCACTGACATCCCCCAGAGCCGAAAGCAGTCCCGTATTGTGGAGCAAGAGAGCGCACGGAAAAGAAGCAAATCAGCAGGCTGAAGCAGCGCATGGCGGCGAATGCAGCAAGGTGACGAAGAACCTTAGAGGCGGGGGCAACAGGAAGGTCAGAGAGGATCAAAGTGACGAGAACAAAAGGCAACACCAGCAAGCTTGCCTGTCCGAGAGGTACTTCGTAACTTCGCTTTCCCTCTCTGGGTTGACGCCTACAGAGCGGAGAATAGTTGAAATGGCTGCTTCGCTTGGCGTCTCATCTAGCAGCTGAGTGTTGGGCTCCAGTGAGTACTCCTCATTTACATACACCTGGACGGCCTTTGACACGGCCACGCTGGCTGCCTCCACTGCATTAATCGTAAAGATGCGCACACACTTCGATCCTGCTCAACCCAGGAAGATACGTGCTGCAGGAATCCACTTCTTCCCTACCAAATGCTAACCCGTTTAGCACTGTCGAGCCTCTGGGACTGCAGGTAAGCCCTTAATGGAGGTAGCAACACTACAAATGCCAGAAAGGCAGTAAACCTTTCTAGTATATAGACCTTTTCGGGAGGCGATCTGGAGTGTCGTGGTTCTGAAAAGCCATCGCACGGAGCTAAGAATAATGAACTAGGTTTGTAAGTCTTACTTTTCCTATCGGTAATTTCCTGCTCAATACGGACTTCCAAGCCATCTAGACTGAGTCCAAAGACTGCGTCAACGCGATCCGCGTGGGTTGCCCCCGTCGTTTGACCCTCTTGATGACGCACAGGGGCCCATTGCAGAGCCTTTTCGAGCTCGTTTCTGACTGTTGCCTTCTCCTCGTCAGTCACTGCTGGCAAGACGTCGAGAGAGAGTAAATCTTCCAGAGCAACCGGACTGACAGCTGCTTCAACGACCTCTTTTAGCGTACTCCCAATGGCTGCAGTAAAGACACATCAAGGCAGTCGTGTGATTTTCACTGATACGCTTTAGTGCTTTGGTAGTACGCTTGCCTACACTAGTTTCAGCTGCACAAAACGTAACGCTTTCGCAGCAGTGTGTCTGCACATTTCGCTGGATATGTGGTAACGTGTGCATACACACCCAGGTCCTGAAGTGCTCTAAGGACTCTTGTGGCTTGTTGCTGTCTCTCCTGGCCCTGCGTGTCAATCTTTTCCAATCGACTCATCTTGAGAGAGAGTTGGAAAAGACTGGTCTGCTTTGTTTCTTCCAGAAGTCGCGTACCGTCTTCTACCGAGGTTCCCCGTACCGTTTCCAAGGCCATGGTAACTGAATGCACAGGGCACAGATCATGCATCGAAAAGACAAGGGACCACCTTCACGTAAGCAATACAAAAAATGTTTCTTCTGGAAACTTTCACAAGTATACTACCTCTGTCTGCATATCTTGGTGACGTGAACTGCCACTACATGTGGTTATGTCCTCTTGGCCACGATATTTTGCTCTCATCCAGCAAAAGACTGCTCTTGCCTCCTTGTTCTAACGGAAGGCTTGAATCTAAAATTCAGGAAGTACTAATTTTGCCGTACGACCCGTTCATTCGATGTAATCAAACTTTTAAAGCACTCAAAGGCGAGCTTATTAAATGCTTCCATAGGGGCTTCACTTTACCTGCCATAAAACTGAAGGCGTTGTTCATGGAGATGCGAAGATTCGGATTGACTTCTGTCATTTGCGCAATTTTCAATTTAATGACAAAGGGCATTTTAGAGCTGTACAACTTATCCACCCTGCCGCCCGGTTGCAGGCATTTCTTTAGTTCTTTCTTCACGATTGGTGTATACAACTGGGGAGACACGGTGCTCGACATGGTATCGAAGGAGAATGTAGCTCCATTCTGTATATGTGGTACAATGCAGCGTTCCACCCATGGATAGGAGACAGGACAAAAAGCAGAGACGCTCCAGAAATAAGCGAGTGTCAGGCCCAGGGCAAACACATCATGCTCGGGAAGAGCTACGATTCGCGGGGGTGGGGTTGTTTGCTTCTTGGGCCTCTCTATTTCCGGAGCCATAAAAGCAACTGTTCCTCGCATGAGTACGTTCTGCCCCAGGAGAGTTGCCATTCCAAAATCACCCGCCGCTAACTGGACCGTTGGGTGGGATTCCTTCCTGAGAAGTGTGTGGACATATCACATGCAAGGATGAGAGTTCAAGCGCTCACGAAGGGTCAGTATGCTGGTTCCAATAGTTTCCTCGCATACACATTTTGCTTGTGCCGCTTGTAAAAGTGCCCCCAAACGCTATGACTTTTCGTTAAGTCCATCTAAGTTGGGGTTTTGCATGTGTGCCATAAGTAGCATGACGTGCCTAGTACTTCTCGAGTAAAGAAGGTTGGCTGGCTTAATGTCAAAGTGTCCGAACCCGAAGAAATTGTGCATGTAAACAAATGGCTGAATGGCTTTGGACGATAACGATAAGAGCGAGCTCTTTTCCGCGAAAATCTCCTTCAGCACCGCGTTGCGTTCCCCAACAGCCCACCCGTCCAGGATTGAGCCGTCGGAATTGCGATTGGCTTGAGGCTGAGGGCATAGAGCCAGAAAATCGTTGATTCAAACAGTAAAAAAGCGCAGTACCACCATTAGCAGCTGCAAAGGAGTGCTTACAGACACTTCTGCAGTTCTGCAAGGGGAAAACGTAGCATAGCGGCAGCTGTAGTAGCAGTTCCAGAGCACCTGAGGAGCACCAGCATACGCTTCATCAATAGGAAGGACCAGCAACAAACCTCCAGATCGCCGTCAAACAAATTTACGAGAACACCCCAGTGGAGTCTCTGATGTTTGTCCTTGACAAGCACTCTCCCCAGAGGCAACGACCAGTGAACATACCGTCTCCCCACGGTAGCAAACAGAGACACGCGTTCCTCCTTTGAGGCATCTGCACTCAAAAGGACATGCGGAATGCAAGTTTGAAGCACCAATGAGAAGCAGCAGGTGATTGCAGCATTGAGAGTGGACTCCCAGTGGCCAACACATGTTACGAATCAGGTACGTCAAAGTCTTGAGATACGGCAGTGGCCACCCACTCAACGAATTGCCACTTTTACTGTTTGGCTAAGAATTAAAGCTTACTGTTTGGCTGAGAATTAAAGCCGGTTCGTGCGCATTCTCTGGTATATGCATCTACTGAATATTGGCAGCTCGCCCCGTACACGTGGCTGGGTGTGTGTTATTATACGAGCCACGTAACGACACAAGCAGAACGACACGTTGGGAAATGCGACGAAGTAGGCAATAAAACCTACCCTTCATTTTTTCCCACATGGCGGGGTCTAGTTTTTCAAGAGCCCTGTCCATCTGGATAAAGATGAGTCCTGTCTCTTCCAGCTCATCAAGAAAGCACTTTGTGTAAATTGCGCTGCGAATAGCCGCAAAGTTCTGCAAGAATGCCTCAGGGGATAACAGGCTCTGTTGCTGAAGCGCCTCCAGAGTGCCTAGCATTCCAGGATCTTCCAGCACCTCCTTTAAGGCGGAGACAGTGAAGGGGTCCTTGAGATTGACAGACCTGCGAAGGAAATGCTTCTACTTGAGAGTATGCAGGAAAGTACCACGTGCTGGAGGGATGCACCAAAGAGGTGTACAGTACTCATGAGTGCAATCCAGAGAGAGTCTCTCTTTCTCTCTCTGGCTTCGCAGCCGATTGCCTCCGGGCCTCTATGTGTAGCGACTCTTTCGGCGAGCCATCATTTGGTTTCTTCTGTTGTGTTTTGATGTGCAACACTCTGGAGAGCTGGCTGGGGGCTCTGTCTGTGTTCATTGAACGATTCCCCCTTCGGAAGCTCGATTTGCCGATACTCCGTTTTTTACGTGCAGTGTCACTAGTCGATGCAGCAAAATACTACAGGAAGTGAGACTTGGCCGAAGCGGCAGAGCGCGCAGGGAAAAAATAGCCACTAAGGTAGCTGCTCTTGGCTTACTTGAGCTCGCTTGCTGCCTTCTTAAGGGCTTGCAACTCAGGGGCCCTCAGTTCCTTTTGCCCCTCTTCCGCCGCTTTCATTAGTCCAACTAGTCCCCTCAGTCTAAAGACCTTCACGGCGAATTTGGGGCCTGGATCGTCTGTTTGTGCAGCTCCTTTCGCTCCTTCAGCTTGTGCCGCTGTGGGGATGCAAGGGCCGCCTGACAGAGCACCAGCTCGCATTGGGTACACCTCCCCGTATGTTCCTCCTCCTAACTTTGGATCCAAGTCGTCAAAAGAAAGACGACAAAGGCTCATGGCCATTGACAAAGAGAGGCCTTCACTAGCGGAGGGTGGCTGCTGTGCAGCCACGTGCAAACGTCCAGGGAGACGCCGAAGCAACGACGAGAAGACTGCATTTACACCCAAGCAGTCCCAGAATCACAGATCTTGAGAATCAGACGGACGGCAATGTCTTGACATGTTTCCAGCCAGAAGAACTTGCTTTTCCGTCAGGTACCACAGATCAATACTCACTGATTGCCTGGGGCGCGTGCATACCTGTGGCTGATGCATGCCCATCTCCCGTCGCAGATGTACTTTTTTGCAGCAAGACCACTCCTTGGGAACTCTCAAAGGGGAACTCTTCATTATGGCCCTCCTCCAGGGGAAGTTGCAGGAAGAGCTGGCTCGCATGGGGTGACACAGCGCGAAAGCGCAAGAACGACCTTACACGCTGAGCACCCCTTGTGTCTACCCCGGCAAAGGAGCTTTTGCTCAAGCCTCGGTGCGCCACCAATGCTGCCGCTGGGAAGCCGATGGTGCAGAGCAGGCAACACGTAATCCCGAGGACTGCTGCGGCGCAAGTCTTCAGGTTGACACGGAGGCACCTCGGAAAGATGCAGGGCTGTTGCCGCTCCATGCAGCCTCTTCGCTGCCGCCTATGGTCATGCCATGCATACAGGCTCACCATCTTTTGCTGCAACACTGCGCGTCCGAGCTGTAGCTTCACTGCACCATTGGTCCGGCCTGTGGTTCGGTCACTCGCGAACAAGACGAAAAGAGGAAGCACCATTTGGCTGCGTTTCTTCCCTTGTCTACATTTCAGGCGCAAAAGGCTGCTGGGAGTCGAGGTAGTTTCTCAACCGTAGAGTCTTGCCGGCAGTGGGAACTGCGGCGCGGCTCACAAGGCCCATCCGGCAACTCCCTCCGAAGCCCAAACAGCGAGCCCACAAAATGCATATTTTCTGCCATGCATGTACACAAAGGGACAGAAAAAGTAGGGGAAAGTAAAACATGAACGAGGCCTTCCACTTAGTTGGGGTGTCGAGCCCATCCGACAGGCCTGGTCGGCGGGCCCTTTGTGTTCGAGGTCAGGGATCACGGTTTAGAGAGCCGATTTACTATCCGATGCTGAAATCATTTATTTTGTTTGGCCCTCCGCCTTTATAAAGATCGAAAATTCGTTTGGTGCTCGCCTTTAGACCTGAGTTTCGCAACAAGCGATCTCTAGACTACCGACGACGCTACACATGTACGTCTGCATGGATCATTCTTTCCCTACATTCCGGTGCGTCTATAGCTTCGCAAGTATGGGCGCGCTCAGCTGTTCACAGCTCGCTTTTTAAAATATAACCAACCCAATTTGGTCCTTAGTCCCCAGGTCCTGAGACATATACCGCAAGCTGAAGGCCTTGTCTTCTAGGCTCCGTGAGCTCTCCCATAGGATGGAACCAGCCGCACTACACGTACACAGTTGCCACAAGGCTCCTCTACACGGTCTCAAGCTTTGTTTAATCTAGGGCGTCGCGATTTGCCTGCTTTGTGTCAGATACATTACGGTGCTCGCTTGGTTCAACGCCATGAAAATATGCAATTTGAGCACATAACGCTCCATCCAGTAGATTCAGCAATATTGACAGAATAACCACATTGAAATCTCGAAAGGGAATACAAGGCTGGACACACGGCGTGCATATCCACTCAAACCCTTAAATCACAAGTTCCCCCAGCTAACAACGTAAAAGACTGCAAAGCCGCAAGTAGACTCAAAAGTCCTATTTGTCTCCAAAAACAGAAGAACTGTGTAGCAGGTTAAACTGTGCTTGATCCGGGTACTAATTGGCAAATTTACTTATTACTTCACTCACAGGTGTAATTTTCAATATATGCTAGTGTGTGCACAGTGACTGTAATTCAGTACGATTATAATGGCCACTGCTTGCATGGAGCAAAGTGAGCCATGGTGTAAACCTTCACTTAGAATACCCATAAAGCTAAACTCGGCTCCGAATATGACACTTGATGAAGACCTGGTGAGATTCTCTTCGAAATCATTCACCCTCCCTTTGGCCCAGCTTATGCAGGCTCCGGTACAGGAGCAGCATGTAGAATAGAATCGCGTTTCGAGCTGGTATCGCGGCCTTTGAAAATATGCTCTGAGAAATATCGCGCATCCTGTAAGCCTATAGCTTTGAGGGCAATAGGGCATTTAGAGGCTATAAAAAGGCAGGATTGTCTGCATTACTTGCTAGTAAGATTTTTGTATAAATTGAATTACACGGAAGGGTAACATTCCAGGCCTTTAAATGATTGCTGGATTTTCCCCGTGATTTAACTTGACTCAAACGTTGAAATTATCGATGGACAAGGTTGCAGAATGGGGAAGCATCAATACCCTATCAGCAAAGAGGTTCCTAGTAACTGACGCATCACTGTTACCAACAGGGGCAATGGGATAGTTATCCTACCTAAGCCCCAAACTGGACGGCAATGCCTACAGAGGCAGTCATCGATGGCTGATTAGCTATTTATTAATTCCGCAAAGAGGCGGCTGTTTAGTTAGATTGTTGAGTCTTGTCTGGTAGCAAAGCCTCCTGATATTGCTGCTATAATATGTTTCGCAGGGGTGCAGCAGTCAGCTCGGTAAATGCGATTTTGTTATGAACAAAATACTTTTATGATCATCTGTGTGGAGTAGTCGGATCATCTCCAAAAGAGGCCTATGCGTTGATACTATCTTTTGATAGACCTTGCATGGATTTAAAACGATGGGCAAGTAGATTCGCTGTCGAGTTTGGCATCTCCACCCAAGCACTCCTAGCCCACATTGGACCTACTCGCAACGCCAGGATGCTGAGAGTGCTTGGCACGGCACTGCAACTCAGCATTGCACGCCATTCCAATAGCGGATACTTGCTGGATCGTCTGGGGGGAGGCACTGCGATAGCAGAAGGGGTAGCAAGACTAAAGCTTCTATGCCTGAACAGGGCTGCATTGGGCCTGATGAAGGCAATCGCCAACTCTAATCCTCCTTATCGCATAATATTCACGAGCCTGATGTCTCACAATCGGTGTGGATGACCAGGGTATCTTTGGGGGCCTTACAATGGTCAAATGCGGCAGTGACCGTGGGAAGACGGTGATCAGCGATAAATGAATTGGGGAATCATGGAGACAATATAATAGACCCTTTTAAGGGCTTACTCAATTTACAAGTACATGTGTTCCTCTGTGATGTTATCGCTGCACGGCAAACCGCAGCGGAACCTCTGATCTACCTGCGAGTACCTTAGTAGGTTTATCTTCAGCAGCAGCTGTTCAAGCTTCATTCGTAGGCTCTAGCATACTTTTGGTACATCGTCAACTAGCAGCGTTGGATTAAAGCGTAGTGCAACTGAATAGCCGGTTACGACGAAGACTAAAGACGGCGGGAGAGGCAAATGGCCCACATTTCAAATTATGGCCACTACTGCAAACGCAGCATTTCTTAGAGATGACAAGGCTACATACCAAGCTTCAATATGGTTATGATAAAAAGTTAAAGACTTCCACCCAGCTTCGCCAAGCCCGGTGCCAGGCAGCGGAATCAATAGAACTTCCAACGTGCTGCATCGGATCCAGGGGCCATGCCGGCAATCAAACGGAGCCTGTCCCCCATACAGCTCGCAGCGCTTGGCATCTGACCATCGAAAAATGTGCTCACATACTTCAATAGTCGGCGAGTTGGAAGGGAGGGCGTCGAATATGCACGAGCTACTTCAACAGGTGATGAAAGAGGATTTGCCACGCATCCCGAACTTCCTGGCACCTGGCTGTTATTCGGGCACGTCACAGCGCGTAGTGCTCCAAGCATATACCTATGTTTCTCGCTGGTGATCGGGGAAACTGTCTTATGTGCATAGACCATTACTGCGACGCAGTGGATCTCACTAAAGAGGGGAATCTCGCATTCCTGAGAGCCAAACCTTAATTCACTAGTTCACAATTAAATGGCAAACATCAGACCTAGTACCAATACGAGGGAAGTTTCCTACTCTTTCGTCCTGCAGTGCATCGAGATCGTGCCAGGGATATCTACCTTCACTCGATGTTAAGAAGATCGAGTACGCAAGACGCTTCAAGGACATATTCCAGAAAATATGCAAATTTTCTAGCAGAGGGGCACTATCATAGACGACGAAGCTTAAGCATATGTTGCAATCGCTTTAGCAGGCTAAGATACAAATGGGCTGCTCTCATTATACTATTTATTTTAGAAAAAAGCCTCCTAAAGTGATAGAAACATCTATTCAAGTATCTTCTCCGGAGGTGCTATCCTCATGCTATAACTTTACAGTTTTCTCGATACAGTTAGATGCAATATTCTGTGAGCGTGTGCTGAGCGCTCTGTTCAAGTAGCTGTAAATGCTAGGACTGCTTTGATGGTGCATCAAGGCACGCCCTAGCTGTCCCTCTTCCTTCATGACACAAATGAAATGAAAGAGTGGGGGAAGAATAGAATTCTATTGGAATACCATCCGTTTCTCCTACAGAGCTCGAACACTTTTTGTAGAGAGGGGAATCCATTTGGAAACCTTAAATAGGGCGTTACTTTTGTTAGCATCGCATGTATCGATGTAAATGTTCCCCCCGTCCACCGACTTGCTGTGGATGCGGTGGGATGTGAGGTTTGCCTACAAGAGTTGTCTACTTTTGGCCAAGGTCATTGAAAATGTAGAGTTTATACTATGTTGGCAGCGGGCTGGGAGAAAACTTATGTGAGTATGGATGTTTACGGAGGCGCAACGACTGTCGGTGCAACCAAAATCAGCCTGCACAGCAAATGTACAAGCAATAGCTCCGCAGCTGGTAGAAGATTATGATACAGCAGTCTATAAAATGTTCTGAATGCATTTATGATGGGATGCCTACCGAACGATTATGACGGCAGCATGGATGGGCAAGTACTCGAAGATTTCGTTGGGCGGATGGAGCTCTACCTTGCTTTGCATACCCGTAGATGAAGAAAAAGACGCGCTCCATGTGTTTTTTTATTGACGAAGAAGCATTTCGATGCCTGATTTATTCGTAAACAGGGAGATGGCTTCTTGAATTGGTTAATACATTTTTCAGTCTCTTAGCGTACCCGCACTCATCGCTCCTTGCCAAGATCAGATCACGAAGCTTTGGCATAACTCAAAGATTTCGCGCGGGCAATTCGTTCAATAGATCGGTACAATTGAGCAGTATAAGTCTTTTACTTGCTTGAAGTCACAGTGTATACGAAAAGTTGCTTTGGCGATGGTTTCTTACACGGCTACCCACAGTGCCCCGTCAGATGGCCGCAGGCTGGGCAGCGACTTAGCGGTTGAACAATCGATTGGCGGGCTTTGCACAAGAGACAGACTTCTTAGTTTTCCACAAACTGAAGTTCTTGTCTCCTGCGCTTTTGGCTAAAGACGAAGATCCGAACCGGGATTAGGAATCCATAGAAATCAGGCGTATTGAAACATACCTTAGCCTACAATCTAAAGTGGTTCCAAACAGAAAGCCAATTGAACCCACGCTCCTATAAAGCCTCAGACAGCCCCTTGATAACTCACCTGCTTCTATTGTGAAAATTCGGGTAATACAAGACGGAACTACAAACGCATGGAAAATGCTATGAAACCTGAACAATAGGACCGGGATAAGTGGAGGTAGGATGCTTTGCAAACAACAAAGGCACCTCGGGAGAACGGCAATGCAAGTCCATCACGCAGGCTTTGGCGCAGTAAAGCGGGCTACAAAGGATAGACGTACAGTCAGAGGCCGGCAACGGGTCAATTGTACGCTGAAACTACTTTTTCATCAATGGTCAAGGAGTCATTGCGCTACCCAGCACTGGATGTGGAGTAATTCCATAATCTGAAGAGACGTCGCAAAAGTGCAATCTGCGTATTTGCCAGCTACCGAAGTTCCTCGAATTTAGCTTTGCTAACAGGCAAAGAAAACCGCACGGATTAGCAAAGCTACTACAACCAAACATTGAATACGAATAATTGAGTGACTGCGTGAGTCATGAAAGAGCTGGAGCAAGGGATATGTGTTTGGCATGTCTTGCTGACACTGTCGACAACAACCAAGAGACCAAACGGACCCCTGAGTCCCGGCAGTCCAGCAACAGTTCAAAATCAAATCAGTGCTTTTAGAAAGCGGACGCCTGCGAAGAGGCTGGAACCGGGAAAAATGGGCTTCTTCAGCTGTTGACAAGTTGGCCATGAAGGTGCATATGTCTGTGCCTCTGGGTTCACCCCAGCCCACCAGAATGACAAAAATTTCGTAGTCCTACAAGCCTCACAGTGGCCTAGATGAATCTCATTGTGTGCCTTGCGTAAGAGAAAACTGCAGAGCACGGTCGGAAGGAAAAACACAATCCATACTTCGTTATGCAGCGCAGCAGGTTATGCTAAATGTATTAGGGTTTCACCTTTTCCCGATTCCAAAAATTGGCAATAGAAGTGCCTGATATGCGGAGGTACAATGCATAGGACTCACGCAACGTCAGTGGAAACTGTGAATCGTCACAGCCAACAGGGGTACCGCTGCACTTGAATGAGGCATTGCGGTGTCGCAAAAGCGCCTCGGCGGCCCCCCTTGATGGTGCCTTCTAGATACGTTAATGCAGAATGATCTTGAACTAAGCAGCGAACCCACGAAATTCGTTTGGGATTACCAAAGCCTTGAAAGTTCGTCTTGTGCTAATGTTCTTTTAAACATTAGATTCATCACAATATTAAGGCAGCCGAGCTTTTTCCATGCCCCGCCACACTAGCTGAAGCTTTTCGCCCCGAAGTAAGCACCGTTGCTCGGTTTCACTGTGGCGATGAGGAGAACAAGTAATAATTTGCTGTTCTGAAAAGCCCGTAGCTTCTTCGAAGAGAATAGCGTTCACCTCTTCGTGAACACTAGCATCGATTACTAGGAAGAACTAATGCTTTAAAGTGAGCAGCACAAGTATCAAAAGAGCTTTCAGGCAGCCAGCAAACGTCGTTGTCACGGAATACGCCTCCGCTGTCCATGTCACCTACTGCGTTTTCTTAAGTAGATTAGTCAAGCAGCAGCGATCCTAGCGAACCCAGAAACGAACTTTCGGTAGTAAAATGCAATTCCATACATTTTTGCCCGATCTAGCCTAATTGCTGCACTCAGGACACCGGATTAATCAAATAGAATTGCTGGTGAAGCATAAACAGTTGTGCACTTTCATATACCAATGCTTGCCGCGCAACGGATAATTGTGCATGAAGTCGATGCTGTAGGTGGTCTTGAGTGTTTCGCTTAGATTCTTGTACGCGGTTCATATAGATCGCAATCCGGTTCATCTTCATAGGCTCAAAAACCTTGATTAGCTTGCCGTTGCGGTTTAGCTTGGACAATGACAGGTCCAAACAGCGTACAGGTATGCTCGAGTTTGCAATGCAAATGTGGAACTGCAGTTTCGTGTCCCTCAACCGGGTATATGAGGTTTTGTAAGAAAGTGCTCGTGAACGCAAACGTCGAGTAGACTGCTGATTCGTGTAGCTCTCAAGTGATTCGCTTACAAGAAGCATCGCTAAAATTTTTGTATCAGAAACCATATTCAGCAACCCATGCACATGCGTCAACTTCCGTTTCTCTATAGCACTGGAAACAGGTTTTGCCTTAAGGCTCTGATCGATTCTTGGTTGTTGAAGTTTTTTAACTACTCACTCTCCGGCCGCTTAATCTGCTCTTTATACTGTGCAGTCTTGCATTATCGCGGATTTCAGCACGGGGCTCACACAAGATTAGCTTGAAGCAGTGCAGTGGGCGACCGCTCTTGCTTTTCCTCAGCTGAAAGTTCAATCAAATTTGTTAATGAAGCACTGGTCGGAGAGCCGTCGTAATGGGCTGAATGCTGACAATCGTCTTGTCTCGCTGCTTGGCTCAGCGACCAGCATGAAGACTGCCTCATCTTTTAGAAGCACGAACTCGATCTAGCTCGTCAGAAATTGACTGAGCTTTGTTGGGAAACTAGGAGTGATTTTTATTTTTCACATTCTTAAAGTGATCACCACAGTGCCCCCACATAAGCAACGTATGTGGTGTCCGCCCCTCTGTAATGGTAGTTTTCATGTTCATTGCGATTGCAAAAGGCCTTGCAGCATCTTCGTGGAGCAAATAATTTTACGGCCCACGAGATAGTCGCCCCAATTTCCTTACAAGCGAAGGAAAGAAGCTTATTTGCTCTTAATAAGTGTATACAGCATATGCTCTATGGTAGCTTCGTCAGCAGACATCAATCACAATCCTAGCAAACAGATCCGCAAATGTCTGCTGAGCCAGGAAAAGGACTAGTTAGGTGTGTTGGGGGCCAGCTGGATCCGGAGGCGGAATGGTGTGAAGACCTGGTTGGAGGACTTCTGATGTCCATAGGATGCAATTGTTCTGAGGAATCAAGCTACAAGCACACACAAAGCCTTTATCCCATTGTCACGACATCCTTAGACTGTAATGATTCATTTGCTGTGTAGGACTTGAGCAGGGAGACTTGGTAGGCATAGCTGAGTGTGCTTTTTGGTTTTCTCTTTGTACAATGGATGTGGTGTCTTGTGCTTTGAATACCCCGTCATGGGACATATGTGCATATACTTTACAACTTAGTGCCGCTACTACGTTTCAACAGATGGGCTTGTATACTAGTCAAAAAAATACACGCAGAGAGAGAGAGATCGGGAAATGCGAAGAGAAGTGAGGACGTACGAATTTTTTGCTGAGCTTCTGTTTTCGGAGGTATTGCAACCAGTCTAGGAATCTCTGCTTGTTCCTTCGTGCCTCTTAGAACCTTGCTCTCTTTTAGAGCCTGAATCTTTCCTGAGCACATGCTCCGTTTCAAGACAGCCTTGTACAGGGTATGCCCTGAGGCAGACTTTTGCATGACACACAAGTAGCCATGAATACGGTTGACGATGCTGGAGCAAACGGTGAGTGTCGGTTTGGTGTTGTATAAGCAGCTACCTTCTAGTGGGAGAATGCATTTAGATGATGCTTGCATGTATATGCTTACGTGAACAGGTACATGCAAAAAACACACAATGAAGCCTTAGCAGATATCTATAGATGTGTCATCTCTATAAATAAGAAGCCATTATGAAGGCAGGCGGTAATTAGGTGGCTTTAACGCCGTTGAGTTTTAGCCTGCCGCATCTGTCTGCCAGAATTACAGTGAAGTGTCTGTTGATATGTGCAACAGTGGTGTTGGGTTTGATCCAGAGCTGCTTTATAAAAGGAAGCTCCTTTTATGTGGCGGTTTCTGATGATGGAGTAAACCTTCCATCTTTACTAATCTCTAGGGTCAGCAGTTCCTCGCCTGAAGCCACAAGCTCTGCCCCGGTGTGCACAAGTAGTTTTATCACCGTGCAGAAGTGTTTGTAATAACTTACTTTGCTGTGCCAACACTGAGTATGCCTTAGCAGAACCTATACAAATATCTACATGCCACTCGTTTGATAGACATATACATGGGCTCACGCCTTCACAACACAAAGCTATAGACGAATGCCCACAGCTCCATACGTCTGCCGTTCCTAAAGAGCCACCAGTCCTAGACAAGCTTTCTCCTATAGACTTGAATAGCTGCACGTATGCCTATGTTGTGGGGAAACAGGTGGCACCAACCTTGCTGTTTTTCAGTCTTCCCCAGGGCCTGGCTGAGGATGTGCTGCAACACGCTCTCCCCCTCTTCCTCACTCAGATCAAATCGCAGGGGGAAAGCAGCAGCTATGGCAGTAGTGCGGGAAGATTGTCAACTGAAGTTTTGCTTCTGCAAGGAGCACTATCAACACGCGTAGCAGCTAGAGCTAGATGTGACAATACTTCCAGTGATTGAAGGCTGCGGCACTGTCCTCACAGAATACGCACCAACGCCTTCATATCATGCTCTAGTTACTTAAGTACCATTAGGTATGGTGTTGATAAACAGTTTTGAAGGTAACAGAGCTACGGCCTATTACTCTTTTCTGGAGTGAGGGTCTGAAGGGCTTCCACGGCTCTGATTGATAGATCTTCTAAAGTCGCGGCAAGGTAACTGCCTGCCTAAATTGATTTAGCTTGAACCCGTAGAGTGCTTTTGTATATTCTTCTCGGACTTGCCAGTTTCCAAATGGTAGAGGGACAAAGAAATCTTTGCCCATCTCCTTCATCACAGTTTCATATACACCCCGCAGTCGAGTACCACCGTTGAGTGAACCGGCGGGCAGCTTAGAAAAAGCGCGAGGCTTGGAGCATTAAAAACTTTCCGGCACTTTCGGCCGTCCCTGCATGTAAAGGAGGGACAAAAACTGAAATCGAGAATCTCCTGCAACCATATTTATGAGATTTGCTTCAACAAGCAAGCGAGAGGCTCGTGAGCCTTTTCCCTATGTCACGGTTACAAAGTGTAATCCAACAGAAAGAATATTCTGGACACAAAAATAACACGAAGGTAGAGTTAATGACAGAGCGCTGTGGAGGAAGAAAGGGGCAGATTAAGTAAGACAGGGATTCGAGGAGCGGGTAATTTAGGACCGAGACGCACTTCGGCAAGCAACGGATGCCGGAGGACTTTTGGCCTACATGAGCTTTCACTGACCGCCTTGACTAGCGTTTCGCTGACGTGCTGAGACAGGTTTTTTCCGGGAACCTATAATCATTCAGAGCTCCACAGATTCTCCAAGGGGAGCCGTAGTGTGTTTCCCGTGTTATTTCTTCAAGCTTGTCCCACATACAGACTTGAAGATCCAAGGATTCCTCTTTGAACACAGGATGTCCATTTACGTACCTATGATGTCTTGATAACGCGGTAAGAGAGGTGGAAACGCATTGGCGGAGTGATGAATGAGCAAGGCCGTCAGCAGAGGCCCACAACACGTTGACGACATATGCTGTGGGGCTTCATACAAAAGTGGTGAAAAAAAGGGTAGCGCTGTAATGTGTTAGGGTCTTGTGGACGTGGCATTATTTAGTACACGACATTCTGGGAAAATTATGGAGCCACAAAGGCTGGATTGAGTAGCAGGTGAAATAAAACCTACAGAATCAAGAGAACGAGCGGTTTAGTGACGGGAAACGAACAGAAGCAGATGCACAATAGAAAGACAAATAGCCCTGAGAACACACAAACACTAGGTCAGTAAGTAGGATGCGATAAAATCGGAAACCAAAGCAGTAAGATAAAATCTGGAAGCACCAACTCAAGATAGGAAAATAATCAAAGCAAAAAGTAGATAGAATGAGGTTCACCTGTGTTTCAGGTACTCGGTCGGTTGTCCTTTGTTGCGTTCGAGCTGGATTCCTGAAGACCTCATCATTGGCGAAAGGTCGCTCAACGTCGGTGTTTTCTTTACTTTCTGCGCGTTGACATTCAGTATCTTTTAGTGCAGATGCCTTCTAAGTGCTTTCGCCATGGCAATACTAGCAATTGACACTGCAACAAGCAAAAATAAGAACTCCATCAGTAGTGCTAACGTCAGTAAGAAAACTTTAGGGACACCGAGACACGTTTCGGGTCGTGAACTGCCAAATGTGTGGTAGAGAATGCTGATGATGCAGGTGGGCAGACGGGTACGCATTCAGGGGATCTCTCGTTGGCCCTAAGACCTTTATATTGTCTTTATCATTTTGAAAAGGCCTTTTCAATATTGTATATAGCCAATTCTACGTATCTTGGTGCATCATGTCTGCCTGATGGTTTCGGGTAGTAATAACTTCTTCAAAATAATAGCATCAAGGCCTTGTAGGCTTAATCGGAAGACATCATCAATAAGGTCGGAGTAGGGTCTCTTCTTCAGTTCTCCTTTCTGCTATAGGTGGAGTCATCGCAGCTGCTTTTATGTCTTCCGTTTTATTTTCGCTCCCTCCCTCTTTGTCGGCCGTGGGGGCATACGAAGGTACCGAACCGCCTGCAGAGACAGAGGGCTTACATATGATTCTGCGGCGTCGAGTATGGAGCTGCAGGAGGCTGCATTTAAAGGGAAGACAGATTCATACTTCTCCATAAATTAGATACGTCTGCTATTTTCTCTCACATTTTTTGCGATTTGTATAGTCTAAAGTGGTAAAATTGTACTGGTGTCTCTGGAGGGGTAGGCATACCAAGGTCTTGGAGAGCCTTAAGAACTCTAAACGCTTGTTTGTGCCCCTCTGGTCCCTGAAGATCTACCATCGTCCGCTGGCCTCTATGAAGAGACAGATTCAGAATAGCACTATCACGCAGTTTTTCTAGAAGCCTTTTGCCCTCTTCTGGATCCTCCCGTAGTGTTTCCAGGGTATTAGCAACTGAAAACAGGAAGTAGAAAGCATTTTTAATAAGCGAAGGACTTCTTGCTGGTCATCATGAGACTAGTACCTCTGTGGAAGCTCTCCATGTTATTTCGGCTTCCAGGATATTATTGCTAAGGCTTCAGCAGCTCCTACAGCATGCAGTCTTGCCGTCGTGACGAAGCCTTCGCATTCCCAACTACACGTAGCTCCGCTTGCCATGCCAGTCCGGGCAATTTTGTAGCCCAGACGTTAGTTCAACTCAAGGTTGGAATAGGTTTCATGCATATCTTTTTTCATCAGTCACCTTTTAGACTGCACACTTACCACTGTTCACACCGTATAGGCGTTTTCAACTTACCGGATAGATATGCGAAAGCGTTTTTTTCGGTAATGCGGAGCTGAGGGTTGACTACTGTCATGTGTACAATCTTAATTTTAACCAGAAAAAAGCATTTTAGAGCTATACAGCTTTTATACATGCCTTCCAGTCTTCATACATTGTCCTAGTTGCCTTTGGACCTCCGCAGGGTATATTGAGGGCCTGACCTGCTGCTCACTGACTTCGGGGATAACAAAACGCCGGGTTGTAAGTAAGGAGTGATGCATCGCTCTACCCACGGGTAGGCTGCAAGAACAAGATTAAAAGCACTCCAAATATGAGCAAGAGAGAGGCCTAGGGCTAAGACGTCGTGTCGAGGAAGGGCTACAAGCCGAGATCGATATTCCATTTGCAGCTTGGACCTCTCCATCTTTGGAGCCATAAATTCCACAGTTCCCTTCGCTGCCATTTTCTGCCGGACGATTGCTACTGTGCCAAAGTCTCCTGCCGCCAGCTGCGCCACCACCTGGGGTTCCGTCCCGAAATGCGCGTGCAGCACATATAGCAAGGATGCACCTGGAAAAGATCCATGTACAACTACTGCTCGTCAGAGGGTGCCTCTTCGTGCATTCGTGCGTTTGCACGCTCCTGCTACTCGCTCCCAAGGTATAAGCACTACTTGTTACTCTTGCCAATGTTAGGGTTTATGGGTAATAGATTGCCTGAGTGACACGAAGAGGATTTTGCTTGGTTTGATGTCGAAATGGCCAAAACCCGAGATGCACATATAGACAGGCGGTTTCAACATTGCCGAGGAAACAGTCAAGAAAGAGGCCCTATTTCCATGAATATTGTTCAGCAGCTTTTTCCTGCTGTCAGCCACCCTTTGCTTTGAAAGTCCAGCAAGGCCACATCTCTAGTGGCTACAAGCTGAGCAAATGCATGTAGGATGGGGCACACAGAATCTGCCAAGCTAAATTTAAGGCTGTTCGTGGCACGCGCGAGTGCAGCGGCTGCATTAGCTTTCTAGCAACGGCTTTCGAGTTCCAAATATCACTGGGTATTCTCAGAGCAGCAAGACGAATCGCCGCACCCTTAAACACAGCAGCATGAACCCCAACAGTATGTGCACATGCTGTATTAGCAACCGCGTACATCCATATCCCCATCGAAGAGTTGGACACGAATTCCCCAATTAAATTTATCCTGTTCATCCTTGGCAGTCACCTGGCCCAGGGCAGCGACCAATTGAAATGTCTCTCCATGAGGGAGAAAGCAGGCACGCGCCTCTCCTCTGAGACATCTGCAAGCAGCATGGCGAAGGCGCGACCACAAAAGCAATATCGACGAGACGAGAACAGGGTACCAGAAATGCTGGTTTTGTATGGAGATTTTCTAGATCGCCACCAACGCGATTCATTGCCCTCCGCCATGTGCCAAGTGTCGAAATATGGTTTGCTTCCATTTTTTTCGTAGGTTCTTGATTAGCGATAAGTTCTTCAAATCTCTCTTTAGTCTGGACGCTGCTTTAGTAAGCAGTTAGCACTCAGTACGCTGGAGAGCTGCCGACGAAAAAATGAAATAATCCCTTTTGTTGAGAGGGTAATGGGAGAAAAAAGACTACGCCTATAGTGGCACTTGCGCTTGATTTTTTTCCAGGTGCTGGGATAGTGTTCTTTGAGAATCCTTCATATTTGCGAGAGGAAAAACCCTATTTTCTGCGGCTTATCCAGAAAGTACTGGGTATACACGGCGCCGCGTAGAGCTGGTAAGTGTTACAAAAGTGTCTGAAGGGATGTTTTTTGTATCCTAAAAAGAATTCAAAGTGTCCAGATCTTCCTGGCTTTCCAAGACATCCTTCAAAACAGGAACAATCAACGGATTTTGTAGATATAGTTTCCTGAGGTGACACCAAAAGCATTTGCGACTCTGCGCTTACATAAATTCTACGGTTTGGCCTCGGTTGCTTCCCTCTATTGTGTGGATCAAGAAACCATGCACTCTGCTACCCGCTATTCCCCTGCATCCCTGGTCTACCCAAAGAAGTCCCTTTTCGGGCCGAGCCTGGGTCTAGTGGGCCAAGGCCTGCAGAAATCTGTCGTTGTGAGCAACTCAGATAATAGCGCGTTACTTAGCGTGAATATATGCGGAAAGCTTAAGAGTGTCAAGCAGGTGATTGCGACAGGAAGCAATAAGCTGTGAGTTTTGACCGTGAAGGCTTAGTTTTGGTGGATCAGTGGGCTTTGAAAGATGTAACTGAGGGGCATAACAATAAGACTTTTGCAGCCACGAAAACATTGCTCTTCACCATTGTATCAATCGTCCTAAAAGTTGCAGGTGCCACGGAACTATCAACATCGGCCTCTTTGGGTAGTTTCAAAGCCCTCCAAACTGTTGGGGAACTCAGACAAAACATTGCTATCTGTCATTCCAACAACAACTCCAAAAGTTGGAAAACACAGGAAACACTAGAAGCGTTTGGCTTAAACTATTCGATCGCCGAGGGCCCGCTAGGCAGTAGTTCTTTTTGCTACACAGGAGAAGAAGGCCAGACTCATTGCTTGACGGGAACGACGCTACCGGTTCTACTGTGCGCTGTAGAATCTGCTACTCTCGTTAATTCGCAGCAATGCCGTGAACGGTTTTTCTATGATTTCCTGGTAGTTATCATTCTTCAGTACACCTTGTGCCTGGATTTCCTACCTTTGTAAATATGCATTGCGTAGAAAGTTCATCCTAATTGTTGTTCAGGTGGTCGCAACACTCCGATATATTCGTATATATCTAGGGTATCATGCTTGTACCTACATTTGTCCGTACACCACCTTTGGGACTTTAAAGGCAAAAGTTTTCGATGCTTCAGCTGCCTTGGCTTGCAGGCACTGCACTGTGAGGCGGGGACTTACTGCTGACCCAGCGTACACTTTGACCCGCCTTACACACTTCACTGGTGTTTTGCTGTCTCGCAGCTGGAACCTCACGCATTTAAGCCCTCTGGGGACAGTGAATCATCGCGCTGCTGCGATCTTTTTCGTTGGGTCCCTCATAATTGTCGGCTAGTGTTCGCGTCTTTCTGTTCTTCATTCCTTTTCACAGGCTGATGCTTCTTCTGGCTTCCCCATTCGCATTGTTTTCGCATTTCTGTGTGCCCGAAGAGCAGCAAGGTGGTGGCTCCGCTCTGGCGCACGCAGCGGGTCTCAGAGGATAGGTGGAAAACATGAGGGCATATGTTTTGAAATTTTGGGCCACTTCGTAGGGGTATAAGCTAAGCGGCGGCACCTTGTGCTATGCTATTAAGTTCAAGAAAGGGGAAATAATTGAGTACTCGGCTTGCATGTTCGTTTATCGTGCTTGTAGGAGAGTTTTGAGAGACCTGTACAAGGTTCGATATGAAGGTGCGCGCCCTACGCAATTTAGACCTGGCGTACCGAGGGTGCAGCGCTGCTCATTTCAGCTCTCCCTCGCCCTACATGTCCGGAACTTTGAGCTGTGTGGACAGGTAAATATATAACCTCCCATGCAAAGATGCAAAACAACCTTGTTTGGAGTTTGTGAGTGTGCAGTTAGCTATCTTTCTACGGAGACATGTAGAAAGTTCACCAAAAGGCACCCAACATTGATTCTTGCTTCATTGAGTTATTGCACCATGCAACCAAATTACTTAAAAGAACAGCCTAACCAGTTAGTCTATTTATTTTTGCTGTACTCGATATATCTGATACCACAGAAAGAGCCTGAGTGTAGCTTAGCCCCCTTTGCCGTCTTTCTTTTATATCGAAGCACACGCGTGCGTACTCCATATTTTGTTATCGCTATCAGCTACGTGTAAAAGTTAGGAGACGTTCCACCTTTTAAGACTCTTCAGAGGAGCAAAAAGCTGGACAGCGCTATTGAGAATGGCGAAGTGGTAATCCTGTACCGGAAGAAAAAATAGAACAAAAGGAAAGCAGTTGTGAAATTATGGACAGGGTAGAGGGCTTATCGATCACTGAGTGGCCATAGGAGAATAGACTGTACTGCCAAGAGACACAATAGCTAGGCACCGCAGCTTACCAGAGATTCGACGTAAGGCTAGGTCCTGGCATCGTGCTCGCTACAAAAGTTTTTTTTTGAAGGTTTCTCAGCGAGATGGAAGAGCAAGGTAAGCATGTATAGAGACCCCAGAATCAATACCCCTACGCTGCAGCCATTCTAGGATTCTACGTATAGTCTATTCCAAATGACAGTCAAACTGTTCTTTCTATTTATCAAGCCAAATATCCAACAAAGACGCCCTTCACTCTCATACCTATTATCATCCTTTGATGCTTATTGGTATGGCTCTTCCACGCATAATAATCACTTGCAGCACCAATAACAAATAGTTCTGCTACTAAAAGCTCTTCTAGGCCTCAAAGCGTACGCCGCAGGCTTCGGAAATCCTTGTCACTTCAGAGTGTAAAGGAGACTTGGGGAAGCGCTAAAATTAATTTATCGGAAAGAGCAACGCAAAAACCATAGTATCCTTCTTTCAAGACTCCGGTCTATAGAAAGAGACAGAATATTTGTGACGTTGCATGACGTAGATATGGAGCGTCTGTTGAGGCTGCAGGTGAGTCTGGTGCGGCTTCCTTCTGCATTGCCTCCTAGTAACCACCCGTGGTAGTGTAAACATAGCCTTCCAGTGAAGGTCGTTTACATAATCATTGTACGAACCAAAACTACATTTGGCACTATATGAGGAGTTTGTTGCACGAAGATGCGCATGATTAAAAGAAACGCCCCAAGAAAAACCCGTATCTGGTATTTCGGCTTGAAAGTATATTTGCTGTAGAGGGAACACATGATTGTCTACGCACCCAGTAGCGTCTTAGGCCAGCAGAGCTGTCAGATCCTACAAAGCGGCAGCGAAGGTCTATATTATTGACACCAGATGTGGCGCACATTGTCCAATGCTCAATACGCTGTGTCAAGCTGCAACTGTGTAGCGTTCGCTAAACGACTTTACACTCCACTTCTTTCAACAAAAGAGCACCCATCATCTCTCGACGATCAGAATAAGCACTGAATCCTTGGAGTCCGATTCACTGGTTCTTTTATTGTCTTTCACGAGTCTTATCCCCACCCACCCAGCCTAATCCCCACAGCTCCATCGTCACAGGGCTACATGTCGGGCATCCATGTATGGATTATTTTCCGTTTGTGGGGCCTTTTCTGGTCGAAACATGTGTCTTATGTATTTGGACTTAAACGTTCGCCGAAAGCGTATACTACTCCGCTGCCGTGCGCTTCACCTTCCATCTCTTCAGGGGCACACCACATCCTCTTGATAAGGCTGTCTAATGCTCTGTCAGCGGGCTCAACTGTGAGTACGCTCCAGAAAATTGTTCCTTCGTGCTACCTGCGGTGATTGCTGGGAGGTCTTAACACCCGCCTTTCTCGCTAGCGTTCAAAGAAAACTAGGGCCTAAAGAGCCTACTGGCCTTTGCTGCCTTGTAGCTTTCCTAAGCGCTGCTGCCAGTACACCGCATTCTGACCACTCCAGTAGTCGTTCAGGTGGGAAAAATCACATGTGTAGCTGGCTGATGGCGCCATTCGTACCGATTTTACTGCCAGGCGTAAAGGAACCCCCGGCAATCGGTAAGGTTTGCGGCGGGTTCCTAGTTGGCCGGGTCCTCTGGCGAGCTGCGCCACTTGACTAGATACTAAATAGATTTGCCCATGTTCATCTCCTGCATTATCGAGTCTACTTTGTAGGTGTCGGCTGCTTGTCTTATGGCGGCCGAGACGTAAAGCTTATCGATCTTTGGTTCTCGAGAAGTCATACTAGGGTCGCACCATCGGTTTGGTAGGTAGGAATCCATTAAAAACATAGTGGCAAGTGTATGCAGGAGAACAGGCACCGCGGTGAGCCACCCTGCTGTGTTGCCTCGATGCCACGAATGGGCCGCGGTAACACGGCTCAAAGTCGGTGGTGGAAACACGCGGGAGGTCGCGGTTGCGCTTTTACAGTTTGTCGTCGAGTGAAAATTCAACTTCCCATCGTTTGGAGTCAGCGCAGTACTTTTGCTGCTACTCAGCCCTGAGTATATGACATTGTGCCCAGTTACACTTTCCTTAACAAGTTTGTCACAGGAAATGAATTTAGACCAGACGGGTGAATTCCAAGGCACCATCAACGATATGGCTGGGCTAAAGAGACACCAGAAGCAGCAATGCAAGCTGTGATCAAACAGCTACCGCGACACCCGCTGACTACATCGATGTCTCATGGAGTAATTAAGGTCTGACCAATCATCACCTCGGAGGGACTACGCACGACAGACGAATGGACAAGCTCGGGTGTGGGAAGCAAACTATTCCACTCGCTTTCATATATTCCTAAACAGAAGTCCGTAGCTTTTGTTAAAGTATTGTTTCGTGATGTCGAGGGTGGATTGCTGATGATTCTGCGCACTTGATGCTTAAACGCTGGCATAGTTGCTAACAACTTTCATACGCAAGTCGTAGGTGTCCATCAGAAATGGACTCGTGGGAACCCATGGCGTCGACCAGGCGACCGCTGAAAAGTTCAACCACATTGGCTGCTGTCCAAGCTAGTATTCGGGAAGAAGTGTGCCGTCTTACTGATTAAGTTTGCCAACACAATAATTGAATCCATGCCTAGTCGAAGAGAAATTAGTAATTAACCTGACACTACTGCAATGCCTGGAAGGCGTAAGCAGTGACTACAGTGAGCCGGCCAACTTCTAGTTCAGTGTCCTGTACACTCAGCACTGCTAAAACAGCTTCAAAAGAGACGTTGAATCACGCATTTATATTTAGCCAGTAAAATGGTCTACGTAAGACCTGATTCGTTCCCTTTTGTTTGCGGTGGCCGGCGGTGACGCGCTCATGGTGCCGGTGTAGCTCATGACTGAGGGACAGAAATGCTCCATCAGCCATTTATTGAAATTTGTAGATAGTGAACGCTGATAGAATATGCTTCCGTGCTCCCATCGATTAACCAAGTGAATATCTTCGCCTTCCTGCTGCTTGACCACTTCGTGAGGTCCTTGCAAGACCGGGCACTTGGAGTAATTAGCTCCCAAGGCCTGAGCTCCTATCAAAGCATCCCAGGAGGGAAAGACTATACATTTTCGTGTTTCAAGGCCTGCGTTTCGCCAGTTGGGGAAGTACCCACCACCGACTCTAAGAGTTCTGGTTTTGATGGGTAGCAGGCTTGTGCCGTGGTGCTTTCAATTGGGGCAGTGGCTCACACTGTGGTTGGGATGCGAATCTCTAGTCACGTCCGCCTGATAGTTGCGCTGATAATAACGCTGGCTCCGACTCCGAACGCTTTCTACTTTGGTTGTACCCAATCTTTTCCTTTCAGTTATTATACTGGTATATATTTCGCAGACTGCTATCCCGCTGTGCGAGTGTTTCCGCTGCTGCACCAATGTCGATTACCAATTCTTGTGATGCAATGCAGCTAGCAATCGGTGTGTGGGGAAGGTCATGAACAGTGGTGTGCTGCGGATGGTGAGGGGGACTATTCGTAAGCTGATGCCGCGTGCACTCCATGTAGTTGATCGTGAGATCTAGGAAATCTCGCCAGAAGATCGAGCCAACTCCTCGTGCTTCCTTCACCATTATCAAGCGGGCAACAATCGTCCGTCGGTCTCCTGTTGTCATCCTGATTTTGTGAGACCCTGATTTCAAGTCAAGTGAGCAAAAGTACAAGGTTCTGCCTAGTGATTCAACTAATTGTCGGTATCGTATGGTACTGTGAATCCCGCGGCTATCACAGGGGGAGTTACATTCTTGGCAGTGGACCGGCAGTTGCTTTGTGCTTCTCCGTTCCAGCATCGTGCTTATCAACCTTGGTTGTGGCGACACAGCCATGCGAAGAAGTCGGAGCGACCCAAGCATTAGACATCAACTTGGTCATCTCCTGTAGATGGGAAGTAAGATGATCGCGTGGCATAGCCTATGTAGAAGCCTTCTTTGGTAGTTTACCAGTATGAGTAAAACATGGTCATCATGAGGAAGTTTGAACAGCTTTCTCTCTCCGAGGCTATGGGGAAGCAAAAGTCTGTGCTCTTCAAGGACAGTCTGCGCCTGCGAAGGCAGTTTCGAGCTGACTTGTGATAGACCTAAGAATAAAACTGGGTATCTTATAAGGCTGCAAGCAACAGAGGTTTCTCCTTGGCGTCCACTGCAGCGGGGACACTGAGTCATGCTTTGTGGATGAAGTATGTTGAATTACGAGAACGCAAGTGCTCTGCGAGGGCACACAGCAAAGGAAACTGTGGCTCCTCATAGCTGTAAGTAACAGTGTCATTAGAAGGAAGAAGCGAATTGAGGCTAGCGCTCAGCCCCAGCAGTGCCGATTGGAACTTTGCAGTGTCGGTCTGCGTCTGCTGAAGTAAGGTTCTGATAGTAGCCAGGGCTTATGGTTTACGTAATGGCTTGCGGTACTGGGGAGACGGAAGCAGTAGCGAATCAAGTTGTTTGTTCTCCGTTGGGGCCTGTGAACGAGTCCTGAGAGCGAGGTCACTCGCCTGAGGTATTCCTCTTCCTCGCAAAACTGGCAAGTCGCACCAGTAGCCAATCACGCCTGCATACTATCTATTCGACTGTAATCCCATGCAAAGTAATATCTGGTATGGCAGTCTTACCTTACGCTAAGGTCACACGGTATAAAGCTCGCCATTGGTTTGCAATAAAAGCTTTGTTCGTACCACATAAATCATCGGGAACAGTGCGACTGCTTTAATTGCTCTCCTCCTCGATGAAGGTAAAGCCAAGCTATTCACGCAAGGGCCTGACCGTAAGGCCCAGGTGATGAGCCATGTCGAAACTAACGAAACTTCTGGATGCGTGTCCTAATGCGGTCCACATGTCTGTCTCAGCGTGTCCACACATCACATTGGTGTTCGCTCGGTAGTACAAAAACCCGAAGCGCTAATGGTAGTTTTCCGGTGTTCGCTCTCTACAATCTTCAAGTAAGATCGTGATCCATGTGCGTAGGCTTGTGTGTCTGGACCTCGGACGTGCGAGCATCCATGCCTTTACCGGCTTTTGTCCCCGGGTCAAACGGCCCATCGCTGGCCTCTGGTTTGCCCCACTCTAAAATACCAATGTCTTCAGAGATCGCATTCGCGTTCCTGCATTACACTATGCGATTCGCCCTCGATCTAACTTCTGTAGGTAGAGACGTTGTCTCCAATCTGTGGAGACAAAGATGCCTTTTTCCCGTGTCGACAGTACCATACAGTCCATCTTTGGCATTAGTGCGCCTTGTGTATCCGTGTTACACAGCGTCTACACTTGAACGTTTGGATTTTTATGCTGTTTGTTGCCCCTAGTTGGCTCCCTAGTGGTTGGCGCTCCCTGTGACGACTCACGAGCTCTTCATGCTGCGTAGAAAGCGGCACAGTGGCCCCTGGCTCCAAATTTGTGGTGCAGCTCTTTTGACCTTCGCTGATCATGGCTAGGCACCAAAATGTGCCTGATAAAGTGCCCTCTGCCGCTGCACTCATATTATCCCAACTCCCCAAAGTGTTTTCGTTGATCCTCCTCAGTCGAAGCCCGTCCTTTTCTTTTGCTACGGGTATTCATGTAGTGTGGCTGATCCTCACTCTCACTTTCCGGTTCCCCTGTTAATCTGCCGTCGCGAATCGTCTACATCCTGACATTTTCTCCACTAACCTGCGTCTGCTAGGCAGCATGAGTCCTCGAAAATTGGCTTTGCAGTTGGCGCGTCTCCTAATCAGTGAATTGCTCTGAAACTATTCTTAGTAAGCGTTCGGGATTTGACAGGCTAAATAGTAGTGCCCCAACAGTTTTTCCATCCTAAAACCTTTTCCTGGGACACTACATGCTACAACTGCAAACGGTTTCATGTACTATCTCCTGTCCAGTTTTTGTCGTTCAGGAACCAACACTACCTCTCGCCTCCGGTATAGCCAATAGTGCAATGCAGGACCAGTTAGAGACTTTAGCATTCTACCTCCCCGTTAAGTGCCCCTTTTTTCGCCATCTAGAAACTCTGTCTCTATCGTGGCAAGAAGGTTCTGCATATTGCTTTCGTCTTCGTTTGCAGTTGACTGATTCGGAAATGGCTTCGTCGGCGTCGCGCGCATCTTGATCATTGCCTTTGTAAGCTAGCCACGTATAGCTGTGATTGGATTGTAACTCTCAGGAGATTCGTCGTCGGATCCAATTTCACCAATTTTCCAGTCAAGGCATCTATATCGCCAGGCTTTTCTGGGAGATAGTTAATATTGAATGCATCCTCTTTATCTTCTTAATGCTCTCGACTGTTCGCTTCCTACTTTGCTGCCTTGTATTTAACATCTCGAGATTGTCTCCTAAAATTATCACAGGCCTGTTTCGCAGGTGCATGCATAACGTATATTGTTTACCTGCCTTGCCCTAGGTTCTTAGGTATCAAATATTCGGGCACACTTTCTCTTTTCGATTAAGCAAATCTTCCGGGGAAAAGAATTTCAATTTTAGCGCACATCTCCCCATGCGCTGGATGCAGCACTATGCTGCAAGTGTATAGAGACCACTCAAACGACTGAACACTCCGCCTCGTCTAGCAAAGTAGCAACTATCCTCTTAAAAGGATCGACATTAGAGTACTGACACCTCGGGGTCCTGCAGAGCGACTCTCTATGTCAGTCCTCTGTGTATATTGTTACCACCCTCACAATCGCGTCAGGACGGAGGCTACATGTTGGACTTATATTCAAGGGTTAGTGTATACTTTTCTAGGCCTTTTCTGGTTGCCGTTCGCTCAATAGCTCTTCTATTTTTCGAGTTAAAGCCTTGATTGACAATTGCATGCTACTGTAGTGCTGTGCACTGCACCATATGCTTATTAGGAGATTTCGTGAGTTAAGAAGTTGTGTGAAGGGATGTAAAATTCAGACTGTGTTCTATGACTGCATACGTGTTCCCATAACAGATTAACTACACGTGAGGCAAGACTATATGGAGGGTTGAAGAATGCGCAAGCAAGAAAAGCGTATATTTTAGTGAGCGGCCTATGCCCGCCGAGGCGCTCGTGTCCACTGACTAAATATAAAAGATTTTAACCACTAACTCTAGCAGGGTCTGTGTATGTCAAAGAATCTGGATCCCGTCATTTTTGGCCGAATATGGTTTAACTTTTAAATTCTGCATAGAGTTAACTCTTCCCTTGAAACCATTCCAGCAGTCATGGCTCTCCATGTTGATAAAGAGGTTTGGCGTGTACATGTGCTAGGGCCAGTCTGGTGAACGTCGATATGAGAAGATTGAAATAAGTCCTCGTGGGGCGGATTCGGGAGAAAATCGCACTGGTCCCTATGACCATATAAAGGAGACAATTATTTTCATAAATAGAAGCTTGCAGGGGCTCATTTGAGGGTTGTCCAGAACGGGCATCGGGGTTGGAATTCCCCACACTTTTACCTTACGGGACCTCGTGTTGGGGACCCTTTCTTCGCGATTGTACCAAGAAGCTCTAACAACATTACTGGAACTTAACAATAATCATTTGAAAACAAGTTGTCACTGGATGCCCAGATTCATAAGGATGAGAACCTAGGAAAGCACAGGGTTGCCTGGATGTACATGCGGAGCCATTGGGTTTGAGTTAAGCTTGTCAGGGCACGTTTATGACTCTCAGGGACCCAAGCTTCTAAACGTACACGCTTTGTCGGGGTGTTCGCTAACCTTGCTGAGTGGATAACTCTAGGTAAGACATTCAGCGAAGTTAAGACATTTGGCAGGCTGCTTTGTGGCACTTCAGCCGTATTGTATAGTGAGCAGGTCATTCGTTTGCTGTAGTTACATTAATCCAACCGTCAATTACAAGTGTGAAAGCCCTGTCAGCAGTGTCTACTCATGCATTGTCTGTCGCTTGCTTTGCCCATTAAAGGGCGTGGTGAGCGATAAGAGAAACTTCTGGCTGTGCCATCAGGGCAGATGGTGTAACAAGTGTTGCGGACATCCCCTGCCAAAAATTTTAGATCAGCAACACGACCAAGGAGAATGAAAGGACAACTTTTATATGCCTGCAGCTATACTGGACCCCTCTACGCCCTCATTCTAAAGGGCTCCGAACCCGTAGAAGGCAGCTGAAACGCAATTAATTGCATCATTCCAACTGTTTGAATGGGGACTTACAGCTTCACACACGTATTGAATTGCCAAGCAACATATATTGTTACGAAACGGGGTTTGCTACGCTATGCCATATTTTAATAATCAAACCCCCATGAACACTGCGCTTTTTCACAAGGCCAGTAGTACGACTGCTCTAGTAGTACTTCTGTACCTGTTGCACAGCCAAATGAAGGCAGCTCCAAGCGTGTTTATACAATCCAAAAAACAAATTAGGGCAGCCTAAAGTCTGTACAATTCATGAGCAGTCGAATCTGCCCATGCCCTCATAGCTTTCTCCCCTAAATTTGTCGATAATTGAGCACTTAATCTTGAAGACTGCGCATAGTTGTATTTTGCTGATCATTATAATGACGAGATTGACGAACCCAATGAGAGCGTCTACATTATCGAAAAAATTCAAACGTGTTGTGTGTTATATTTGAGAACCTTCAGCGCCCACATGAACGTAATCGCATTGGAAGGGGGTGACCTGGTATTGCGTGAGCCTCAAGCCCTGCTAAAGGCAAAAGGCGTGCTGACGCAGCTATCCATAAAAAGCGTGAACCTCTTTCTTAGCAGGGTATGACTAGATGAACCACGAGTCATATGAAGCGCTCACACTCATCAGGCATGATCCATATGCGCTTCTTACTAATTTCCTTGTGCATAAGAGGGAACCTGCATGGGCACATGCAATCAAAGCAGCATGCAATATATGCAAATAACATTCCAACAATTCTGATATCGCCTTTTCCGTGCTCTGGTAAGTCAGAAGTAGTATTCACACGGTAATGGAAACATACATGAGCTTAAGTACGTTTACAACCAAGATTTTGTCGTAACAATGTAGGGCAGATCTTTACATCCGAAATTCAGGTAAGTTTGGACACTTTACTTTTAAGCATGGGTGGCCGAGAATCTCGTAGCAGGTATTACACTCTACGCAGAACCATTGAATACTAGAGCGGTATTCCTGCAGTAAATCCTATCGTGACAGGGCGTCAGACATTTCGCCGTACGAATTACGGTCCAGCTCAAGAGGCTTCGCGCAATAAACGCTCGAGGCATGGCTGGCTCCCTGCACGCTGGAACGAATCGTGGCTTGTGGCGTAGCTATCTGAAAAAACATTGATCAAGTAACCCTTTAACAAAAATATCTGGCTCCTCGTTGAATTATAATTATGCATATTATTGTATATGTAGAAACATTTACCTGCGCCCCAAAGATCCGAGGCTCGCCCTGTATAATATAACGATGCTCCATATTCAGTATACTGCGAGAGCCAAGCCTGCCAAAAGTAATACTTAAATACAGCGAAAGTTTAGACTCTCCGCATTATAATCACTTCTTCGTGAGCTATCTTACACCTATTCAAGCCATCGGGCTCTGGGAATCCGAGTTCGCTAACTGGCTAAAATTATCTTTCCCACTTTATTTGCTTGTATGCGTCTGAATTTCGGTAGAATTTCAAAGCGGAGCATATTTTCTAGGCCTTTTTGCGAATGCTGCATATGACTCCGACGTAATGGCCCCGTAGCAATCGAAATGTGATGCACATGCTACTATGGCTCTTGATTACTTCAAGTCCGCACATTTTACAAGAAAATTAAATATTTGCTGCATTCATGTGTCAAACGCGGCTAACTTTGGAATGGCCCTGGGCTGAAAACGTTCGCATAAACGATATGTAAAACGCCTCAAGCTAAAAGTTCATCATGAAGGATGTAAAGTGAACGAACAGATTTTTCATCAATTTCTTGGATGCCCAACCCACCCGCATTTGCCACGCGAAACCAAAGCACACCCTATCACACGCTGTGCCCATCAATGTGTGCCTCGCTCATCCCCATTTAAACACGTTGCACCTGCCACTCTATCAGCTGACCGCGATGCAACGTACACGGGCGGTGCTGCAATTTGAAGCCATGCAATCTTTTGCCCCAACAAAACCCAGCGCCAGACACCGCAGTGTTCGTGGAGCATACTAACGGCGCACAAATGGTTTCTGGAGAAGACAGGAAACATTCGGTTTTATCCCACACACCCTCATACACGCCACGCACGACAGCACAATGCACTGTTTGTGGCATCCAACGAAAACTCTACCAAGGCGTGGTTTTTACTCGAACATCAACAGATTCTTAGTGCATCTTCCCCACGCCTCTCGGTGCCAGCGTGGACACAAACAGTCCAATACATACGGTCTCTTGCTTCCACACAAAAAATCTCCACTTTACCTTGCCCACCGCAGTGCCCTTTGCCTCATCCTCCACCAAGCCCCTCTCGAGACACACTTCGCTGCATTCCCCAGTGCCCATTCTTTGCCGATGTGCCGTTGAGGAGCCCTGCTGCTGCGTCTAGCGCCGCGGTGCACTTGAGCCTGCGTCAGGCCCAATCAAACCAGAATGACATGTCACAATCAACACTTAAACCAACTGCACGACTCAGTTAGTCCTACACATGCTACCCACTGTGTGCACCTACAGAAACGCCAGCTGTTTCAAAAGCACTGAATATGCGGCACGCAGCCTGCTCAAAAGCATCCTCATGATTAGTCCAAACGCAACACCTATGGAGCCAATGATCTCTGCACAGTCCTGAAACGCGCCCTGCAGCCAGTCCCCCACCCAGCACATTCCATGTATGCGCCACCACGGCAGGGTCATACTTTCTTTTATGCCCACATGCCCGCGCATCCAAATGCAAGACAGCCCCCACATAGTTCCTGCCCTAGAAGAAAACAAACCCCCAGCCTACTCAATAGCATCAATACACAAGCCCACCTGCGCATTTCCTCTGTTCCCAATGCCAATGCTAAACTCCTATCGGACCCCACTTCACCTTCGTGAATCCCTATTTTTGGCGCCACCATCGGAAACCCAGCTCACCTCCCAGGAGATACTACCCCCTTCATTGTCTGCCTTGCGCCCCTCCATCTTACCACGTTCCGCCCCCCACTCCACCAACTGCCCACAAATCCAACGTACACATGCTGAGCAGCATTCGTTATACAATCAACCATCTGCCTTCGCGAAACGCAACGCCAGGCATCCCAATGTCGTTCACAATATTTGAACATCGCAGCTCAATTAGTCTTAAGCTATGAACAAAAGGTTTGTCCACGCTCTCTGTCTCAACGACGAAATAAGGGGAGGAGTAGTTGTCTTGATTTGCATGAGGTCGTAGACAAAATCATATAGAAAGCAATGAAAACAGCACATTTGAATTATCATCTTTGCGGGATGGCTCGTCCTACCCATTGCGCGTGAACCTCATTTGTTCTTCCTGAGCGCCCCGAGTACTCACAGCATCCAAGCAAGCTTTCATGCTAAGCTATGGTCTTTGTACCCTCATTCATGGGACAATTTACCTATTTACTGCGAATCTCAATGCTTCAAACTATGAGCCAGCTCTATTGCTACCCCGTGCATTAGATAGGAAGTTGTCTAGCTCGTTCTGGAGGTAGAACGATGTAAGGCTTTAACTGCAGGATTTCTTTAGTCCGCAAAAGCAAATTATTTAAAAGACCAAGCTCACCTCAAAAGCTGCAACCCTCGCTGCATTGTATGTATGCCATGGCGCTGTCATCTGTGCTTTCAGGGGGTACGCGAACTGAATGGGTCTGTAAATATTTCGTTTAGTATTTGAGAAGGCATACATAGGATAAAACACAATTGCTGAAGGCAGAAATAGAGTGCATGTTTTTGCGGATGTTTGTTCCAGGCCCTTGAACTGCAGCGCGAAGTGTTTTGCTCGGCCCTTTCCACCCCGGCCGAGATTTTGCCTTTTTCAGCACCTCGAAGCTCCCTTATCGATCTTCTCTACAAGCCATCGGCGTAGCTCCAACACCCGGGAACTAAATTGCGCCAGTCAAACAAGAAACCAGAGGTGCACTCTCAAGTGAGCAAGGGCGACGCGCAAGAGATGTGCTGCAACAGGTATGATATTTTCTTTGGGTAATATGCATGCATATTTTCGTATACACATTTTTATGACTGTCGTCACAAGGGTTCAGCTGTATGTCTCTTTTGCTACAGTAGCCACTCACACATCTGGCATATTCAAGGCCGCTTATGGAAAAGGGGTCCCGATCAGCCCACCCGCTGGCCAGGATATCCGTGAAGTCGGTTTACATGCCCTGAAGTAGTGGTATATCCAGATATGCTTTGTTCCCGTGTGTGTTCCGTGCTATTCAAGTTTTGGGGGGGAGAGCATAGCTGTTGATGCTGGTGTCAACAGTCAGTTGTCCCTTTGCTTCAACCACAAGAAAGGCAGAGTGCGTAAAGTGCATTCACAGCGCCGCGTATTGTTGCATAGTGGCACACTTCAAGACGAGGGTGCCTATATATGTCTTTTTCAGGTTAAAAGTGTACAGATATGAATACGCAACGACATACGGACTTACTTTTAATGTAGGCCCAAGCGCACTATTAACTCTACCAGAAAAGTGGTATCTCTAGATGCGAAGCTACATACCTCTGCCGAAGTTCGGTGGTTCCATCCTATGAGCATTTTAGATTTCCCAAAATGAGTGCATTTACACATTTACACGTCCCTAGATAGGTGGTATCGACCTGCGATTTGGGGTCTCCGCCAAAGTCTGAAGACGAAGTGAATTAGACCGAAAACATCTATTATGCTCAGATCAAGTCGCCAATGGAGTATCTGAGCCGGTGTGAAAGTGCCACCAGCTTCAGTTGCTTGTGTGGCTATTGATAGTGTTTCTTGTAATGGCCATCCGCCGGAAAAGCCATATTCAGATGACAGATTTCCACGAAAGAGCCTCCTTCCACACTGTGGCATACATAGCTGAACGAGAGATCACAGAGGCAGAGTAAGCACCATGAACAAGGCGTCTCCTGCATGTACTGGCCGCGACAAAAACCCCTTTGCACGTCCAGGCAGGTGCCATAGCACCGGAGACCTAGCTATGTCCACATACATACAAATACGCATATCTATGGCTATGGAATCACATTGCCTTAAAGCCCATCGTGTGCATCTGCTCGTACTATTTCACTCATCTCCAGAACTGTTGGCTGTAAGAAGCCCTGAGCTGAAGCTCTCTATGCCTAACGCTGTAGGGGGCATAATGTTTGATGCATGCAAGCTTGCCTTGCTGCGCCAAGGCCACCTTATTGAGCAGTGCATCAAAATGCAGCCCCACAATGAGAAGCTCATCAAAGGGGGCAAACCGGACCAGTGGCGGTGGGAAACCGGTACACACGGGAGCTGCTTTCGAACGGCGTGAATAGGCACCTTATGCGTAGCTCTGCAAGCGTCGACGTTTAAGCTACTGTTGCTGGAAAACTGCTGTGGCAGAGGATACAGCAGGCAGCAAAAGGCACTCTAATACCCCATGTCTGCAAAAGGTGCGAAGAATTGAAACCAATGTGAACTGGCCGTGCGGCTGCAGAGGGATCACAATTTCCTACACTAGCTAGTAGTGCCGTTGCTGGCGCTAAAACTGCTTCGGGGGCGAGATGCCCTTGTCCCATCCTGTGGCGATATAGATTGCCTACATCTCACGGCAAGACAGAGGGAAATCGATGTATTTCGGCATATTCTAAATTAACATAATGCAGCAAATGTCTTTTTGAGCTAGGAAATCACAGAGGTTCGCAACGTATAAGCAGTTTGCAGCAAGCCGCCAACTAGTCAAAGCGACACACTGTGCCAACTTTGCAAAGTTAGAAAAAAACAATTAGCCCCGGCAGTAAGCCCCCCTGCATCTATAGCATGTAAAATATAAAGAACTGCGGGCAATAAGCTATGAAGCTCGAAGAAAACAGCAAAGAGAGCTTCAGTGCTTACCTACACATCGGGTTGGGCGTGATCAGGAGGGTCAGGCGCGCGCCCCTAGCGCCAGCAAATTGATTCCGCAGAATTATGAATACGCCATAGTAGGTTGCTTCTCATTCTTCCATCATATAAGGTTTGCTCGCTAAAGGCTAGCTTTAGTTGGGGTTGCAAAATTTGAAAGCGGAGTATTCATTTAGTTGCACTAATGCCTCAAAAAGTTGATGGGCTTATACCGGAAATCTAAACTGCCCACCACAAGGGGTCGGTCTACAAGTCCCATACTGACATTTTGACGGTAAGCTAATCGAACAATGTAGAAACGTGAGGGGAAACTTTCACCGCCTTCCTGATACTGGCTATCCCTCCATTTCCTTTTACTCAAAGGGTGCAAGGCACGCACGGAGCAGGTAACATGTATTCCACAGAGCCAAGCGCAGTTAAGCAGGCCGTCGGGACGAAGAAATTATTCGTGTAATGCAGATGCTATATGTACTCAAACATATAGAACAAGAGACGTTCAGTTAAACACTTAATAATGAACCGATACATGAGTATGTGCTGGGTGTTAAGACAGAAACTGGGTAGCAGTCCGAGCAGTTGGAACTGCACCTAGCATCCCAATAGGAAAGCATCTCACCCTTACTCCAATACTGTACTACGTTGGAGGTCAGTAAGGGTATCTTGAGGAGAGCTAATCGAACTTCCTTCTCTTTGCAATGTGCTGACGTCAGGGGAGGGTGGCAGCCACGGTGTGCGCTGCTGTGCCCTCAGAGAACTCCGAGCATTTACATCTAATTACACGCAGCATCTATAGCACACTCGAAGAGCACTGCGCCATCCTATATCGTGCTTACACTACTCTGCTGTAAATACTATGTGAATAGATAAGCCAAACTGTTAATTCGGTATTTAGTATAAATAGCTTTGCACAGGATGTTTTAGTGTAGCTAAACTCTTTACATCTTAAATCCCGCGTTACAAAGCGCACGCTTTCGTGCCCCGTACCTGCTCGCGTAAATCAGCTACTTGTAGGACAGCGGGAGAGCTGTTGCCCTACCGCCGTTCCCCAGGTACGCAGAGACGCGGAAAACACTGAAGATGAGAATAGCACAACGTGCACCAACCAGCTAAGATGAATCCAAGGGAAGACAGACAGACACACAGATAGTCAGGCAGACAGACAGACAGACACACACACCCATACGCCCACACACACACTGGCCGAAAGCGAACAATGGTCCAAACCTCCACGACCACTGTGCCTGAATGGGTCGCGGTCGTCGGAGCGCTGAAGTGTGTCAGCCACTTGCTGTGAGAAAACAAAAGATAAGCACGGCATGCAAACGAAATCAAAATACCTACTATTTTGCAGTGCCAGCGCACCTCAAAGAGCAGATGTGCATTCCACTACAGCTGGTGCATGCAGCAGAGTCAATTTCCAGGTTCTTAAAATGCGTCTAGAAGAATGTCGGAATTACATGCCTTAGGATGCCAGCGCACAACTCTGGGCCTAGAAAATGTTAATCATACTAAATGGAAAGGTTTTAGCTGCTTGATAGATGAGGGCAACCATTTAAAGCAGAATATCCTCTGGAGGAGAACAGCTATCAAGAAATGCAAGGGGGTCTGTCGAAGCTACATACAAGCGTTGAGAACTACCCCTTTTCATCAGGGTCTGCCCCATGGCAATCAACCCCGTAACTACTCCTCCGCCTTCACTAAGGCTGGCTTTTTCATTCAATTTCACTATGAACTCCTCTCTAGTGTCCCATGGGTGGTCACTAGTTATGAATTTCAGCACTTCTACAGCTCCGTGTGGATCCTCCGCCTTCACGCGTGCCAAGTAATTGCCCGGCCCTGTCAGCTAAATTACATAGGGAGCTTGGAAACCTTTCGAATAAGTCAGTTTTGCTGGTTCCGTGGTAAATGCAAGGTCTAGAGGACTTAATCGAATGAGAATGAGCACTGATTTGTGAAAGGATGGCGAATATTTGAACCACATGGTCGCAAACATACATTTCTAGCCACCAGTACGGTATAAAGCAAGCTAATTAACTAAAATTAATTCTCTTAATCATAATACACAGTCACGTACTGCTCATCACAATCCTCTAGTTGGCTGTATCGTGCTTTGTGCATATCTTTGTGTGCACTAGCCAGCTGTTTTCGAATTTCTTTTCCGCGGTCACAGATGGCCGTTGTTTTTGTACCACCAGCCCCAGGCCCAAATTGGGGATGGGCACTCCAGCGTAGAGAAGAAATGCAAGGAAACAGGGAGAATCCAAATGCACAGCTGGTTTTCTTACCCTTCTTAGCAGAGAAAAGAAAATCAAACCACCGAGTAGGATACAATCACAGAGCTGCATAGACTGCAGAGGACTGTTAGTAGTGCGCTCTGTTTTGCCGACATGCCTATTGTTCATTGTGGTTAGTATGTAGGAGTGTTATAAAGACAAGCCAGGATGTACTACCTACTTTTGGACCCCCATCCAGTGCGAGTACTTGGTATGTGCAATGTGAAAAGGAACTAAGCAACTGCCTCAGCCGCAACAGAGCTGGAGCAAGGGATGAAACGGGCATACTGGCTGAGTCTAACCACTGCGTAGATGCTTTTTTGATCCTTGACATCTGGCGAACCACCAGTAAAGTTCACAGTCAACGTAGTCTAAATACTTTTGAGTACCAAAAATATTGCAGTGGTTGGGCGCAGGAGGACTGCGGCGCTTCAGCTACCGATAATCTGGGCATGGCAGTGCGTAGTCCTCTGCCACAGAAGGCATCCCGCCATCTGGAGAACCGTGAGAGCCTTTTAGCTTTTTAAAACAATCCAATCATGGCCCAAAAGGCTAAATCATGTGCCGTGCGCAAAAACGCACTGCTTAGCCAATTCGGGATGTGAACTGACTAAGTCTTCCCTATGTTTTGCACCATTGCAGGCCATCCTGAGGGCAGTATTCCTCAATTTTGGCACTAGTAGCTCATCTGTGAGCAATAAAAACACTACGTTCGTGCATTTGTACCAACCACCGTGAGTCAATACCCAACAAGAACACTTGCACATCACCCTAGTAAACTGCTAAGGAGTTTAGAGAGCACGGCAGTAACCATGTTGTTGCCACCTTGAAATACGCGCTTTGGAGGCGTACAATAGAAGGTATTCAAGCCAGTGAACAACCCTAGAGAGTGCTACACACTCGTCATACGGTACACGAAAGACCGCAGCTGCTCTAGAAAGTAAAATGACTCCAATATTAATAGGGTTTGCATGTTTTTGTAGTTTGCCAGGACGCATAAATTCCAGTATATTATACTGAATACCAATGCTCTGTTTTGGAGAGGGAATTAAAGCACTATTCTGATGAATCGGACCACATGTAGCACGTTGCGAGAGTATAGCACCCACCGCTACCTCACAAGAAACGGTTGTTTAGGAAAAATGGCCAGCAACATCCGTTAGCACGAGTAGTGGAGGGTCTGTACGGCTGCCGATAAGCGTCCGTGTCGCTGCATGAGCCCCCCTGTGTCGAAGCCACTGATTACGTGATCTTTAGCAGAGCAATCGAACGACCAGTGATCAGCGCGAACACTGAAGAGCAAGCTCGGTAATATTACGCGCTTCTACAGGAATCGTCAGCTGCCTTGTAGGTGAGCAAAGGTAAAGGCCAAGCCTTGATTGCTTCAGTTTTTGCTGGTATTGGCTCAGTCTTTGCAGCCGAATAACAGATTTTCAGAAGCACAATTGTGCTCATGAGGACTTGCACTTGTATGCTTTCACAAACCAGTGCTTCATCGTAAGAACTGAAGCGCACACCTTGGATGATGTTCAACGGTTCGACTGTGGATTAAGACGGCTCCATGTTGACATTCATGCATTCCATTTATATAGGCTCTCTAAAATCCCGATTGAAGAGCCCTTGCACTTTAGCTGAGTCATGGACAGCCACAAATAACATACAGTTATACTTGCTTTTGCAAGTGCAAGTGTGGAAATTCCTTTTTTATATCAGCCTTCTTAAATGTAAAGACAGATTCATAGGAACTAATGTACTTGGTAAAATGCTTAATAGATCGGTTATTTGTGTAGTCTGTCAAAGCAACTCCCTAATATGATGGTTCAGGAACTTGCTTGTACATAGTGAACTAGTTCACAGGCCGAACGTAACACACATGCGTCACAATCCTTCCTTTTCCAACAGACACCGGGTGACGCCTGAAGAGATGGGCGATTTCGCACCTTGATTTTCAGGAATCACCATCGCCCTGAGCCCAAAATATACTCATCACATTGTGGGGTCTTCCGACGCCGCGGAACATCGCTTCTGCCTTAGGGATCAAGCATAATACGATTCGGTGGACGATCTGCAGGTGGCCAGCGTGTTGGTAGCCAGTGACGATTCACACCTTTCGTACTTAACTAGTATCCTTGAGTCAGAATCACTCGAAGCGAAAGCATGATGCGCGGCATGCTTAGAGCCGTTTCCTCCAAGAGTTGTGCTGAGAGGATCTGCATGAAGACTCTGCCTCACCTTGTTGAGACACTGACCCTACTCCGTTCACCATGTACTGAATGAAACTTGTTAAAAATATCAAGAGTAGCTTTTTCTAACCTCTTCCTGGCACACCAGTCTCTGCAGTGCGCAGCTTGTTCTTTTTTTGGTCACCCATGATGATCCTGGGATTACGCCATGATGCACGGGTCCAACATAGATGCCACAGATCATGCTAATAGAGCTCGTTTCCAAAATTTCGTAACGAATAACTAACAAGGCCTTGCTAGTCCATGCGTCTGCCGCTCCTTTGTTACCCTAAGTCTCAGAGACCGCGGTAGCGCGAAAACAGGCATATTGCACTCGTGCTTCCTCTTCTTGAAAAGCAGGTCCCATTCATATGCAGAGTGAGGTAAGTCTAACAATCAGCTGTCCATATTTGGTCAGTAATATAAAGCTGTACCTGCGTAAAACTGACTAGAGGTGGATTTCCACTTGTGGTTGTACCCTTTGTAGCCCCCTTCACTGTGCCGTAGCCTGCGTGGAGGCTTTCTGATGCGCCTTCTTCGCTCTTCAAGCAGCCTCCTTTCGCTGATGTTATTCTTGTTGGTCTAACTCTTTGACTGTTGCATATGCTTGCAGTTCCGGATAATAGGAACCAGCTTCGCATAAAAAAGCATGTGCATTATTGGGAAGCCATCCGGGGTTGCCTAGGAGGGCGGGTTACCTGTGGCTTTCTTTTATTCGCTAACCGTGGGCCGTGGGGGGCCCAGCTGACACAGGCCCTACATCCATAGGTTTTAAATTCAACTGTAGCTCTTGCCTTTCGTTTACAAATGTATCAGCTGCCTTCAAATGTTTCTGGGTCCTCAATTTATCCCTTCTTTGTGCAAGCCCAACTGAATGCTTTTCCCCTTGACCGTTACCCAACGTCTGGCCAGTTGATGCGTCTTCTCTGATACACCTGTGATGAACCTCGCACAATGCAACACGTTACCAGCACCATGGCGTTCGAAAATTAAAGATTTGTATGTATTAAAGCAGTGGCATGTTGAGAGGTTCTCGTGCTTAAGCTTTCTCAGTTTCGCCAAAGCTTGTTTAGCCGACCTAGGCGAAAATCGATGGATCTGGGCTTGAATAAAGTGTATTTTTGTATTCCCAACAGTTAGCCGACGTTAATTGCATCAATGCTCACCGTGGAATTGCATTTTCTTTCAATAAGCATGCTGCAAGGCGGGCCTAATATATGGTTTGTAATGGTGACGCTTGACTCCAGACTCACACAAATGCGATAGAAAGTTATACAGTACTTTTCATAAAAATTTCCTCCTTTCCCTACCTGTGTCCCTCAAAGCCTTAACCCGACAAACGGGTGCGGCTACGCTGCGCGTAGGTGCACCCCACAAGCACTTCGAGCATTATCAGCTAATTGCACACACCATAGAGATCAAACACGGAACGTTCTTAATTGTAACGAGGTAACACTCCCCTGCAATATATAAGATGTACAAACAGACGAAACGTTTATGCAATGCATTACTGATTTTTAGTCAAACATAGCAAGTGTAGTAGAAAGTGCCTAAGTATAGCGTAGCCTGCTACAATTCCAACGTTGATTATCAAAGAATTGAGGCTAGTTTACTTCGCCACAAACCATAGGTGTGAACCGTACCATCGAGGCAAATAGATAAGCCTTTATCAATTTTTATAAATAAATTTTGGATACTAGGGAGTCCCCAAGTGTATTTAGCAACGTACATGCAGGAACGTTGAATGGTGCTAGTCATGGCTGTCCCTGTACAGAGGTATGGAAGGGGGGAACGATCCCGTTTCTACGGGGAGCAAAACTTCACAGTAGGTGTTGATGCTGCTTCCATTGGAAATATGATTCACTTAATCTATTGAGAAATCATATATCCACTACTTTCAGGGGCAGCACGTGGAGGTTTTCAGGCGAAGGAATATTCATCGAGACCCAGCGCCCAGGGCGAGGAAAAGAGTCCACTCTCCCAAATGATGCAATAAAGCAAAAGTTGAGTTTTCTTCACACGTTTTCGAGAGATTTAGGGAAGCAGAAGTTTTTGTTTGCCCTCTTTTAAAGATATGGAAAGACACGACAAAATCTCTTGGCCACCAAATTAATGTGAGCCACTCCCTGGGCGTGGAAGATTACGCTGGACAGGGTAGAGGCGAAGGGGGCACACGGCTGTCGCTTTGTCTCGGTAAACTTTTAACATTTTTAGGTTTCCGTGTTTCTATAATTTAAAAGATTAATACTCAAGCCTTATTCTTAGTGTTTTTCTGTATTTTAGGATTGAAACCTCCTTTATTTAAGCTGTGTGTGTACTGCTTGCCAATGCACAACCGGAAATAATATTTCGGTTTTTGCAATTTCAACTGCCTTAGCCCTTATTAGTCCTTCATGGAGCATTGTATATAGAAGTAACACGTCCTGCTAGTCCCTCGCTTCCCTGTACAATTTTAGAGACCTGTACTGCACAGTGCCTTGGCAGTCACCCTGCTGCTGTTACGAAATCGTTCTCCCCTCATGTGACCAGGGGTAGAGAGAGTTTTAAGCTTTCCTGCTTCTCTCCTACGGAAATGTGGGGAAACGTCGTGCGTACTGTTTGTTGTTATATCCTCTGGTGCAAATTTCCAACTGCAGCATCTGGATTAGCAGCAATCGAGCGCCCACACCTGGACGACTTACTCGAAACCACACATGAGGAGCCTCAGCTTTTAGCCGCCCCCTTACGCTTACGTACCGTGGTGCCCCATGTGCCACAGCTCTCTCAGGAAATTCCCTATGGGCATTCCCTGGCTGCAAGAATCCACTCTGGTGCAGGAGCCGATGACGTAGCGTTGCTGCACCAAGACGAATCTGTGGCAGCAGATGAATATGTTGAGTACAAAGGTAGGCATGAAGAATATTTTTTAAATACGAGAGTAGAGCTCAACAAGGGAAGCGTTACGTGCTGGTAGACAATTAGGACATGTGTGCGCACTCTGTGCCCACTCTCCGTTATGTTGCTGCAACTAAGGTTCTACACGTTCTTATGTGTGTCTGTTTGTGTGCGATGCCAAATAGTTTTATCTCCTCTCCTTAGCCACCTTCCTGGACGTCTGCAGGTGTTGGCGCAGCCGCCTCAGTCTGCACGGCAGAGCATTGGTATGGCCTTGGAATTGCCTCTCTGCAAACTTTCGCTCACTGACCTTTCTCCTGCAGTGGGAGCAGGAAACTATGGGGAAGTGCATCCAGTGGATTTGGATTACTTGACCGGTGCCGCTTGTAACGAGGCACTGGCTTTATTGATGCCTACAGCAACTGGAAGCTCAGCAGGGGAAGCGGATGTCAAGTTTGCGGTAAAGATTTTCAGAGAAAGCTCATTGACTGACCTGATGGGAGCTGAGCACGAACTCCGCGGAATAACAAAGTCTACGTGGTTTAAACTACTGCGAGCAGTCAAACGGATACGGTACGACGCTGCTCACATACTTGTGCGCCAGCTTAGTTCTGCTAAGGCCGCAACCCCTGCGAACTTTGCCCGAGCAGTCACATCATATCTTAATTTCCTCTGCTATCTTTTAGCCCAGCACACCTGGGCTTTACTCTAAAAATACGCTGCTGTTCACTTGCTGCTCATATCACCTTTCGTATTCCTGGTTAAACGAACAGTGTTAAGTACCTAGCACTTTGCAGATGTATGGTGGGAGACGACATAAGGAGAGGTACATGGATACAATGGCACTGAAAGAGGGTAAATGAATCTGCAGCCATGAAAGAAACAAGCAGGCAGACAGAGCCATGAAGTGAGATAACTAGGGCAGCAAGGCAGATGTAGTAGTCCAAACAGAGGAAGACAGCAGGTAATGGCTCCGGAACAAAAAACCCGTGGGGCACTCCTTACCCATTGTGCGTGGTATATCTCTCTAAAGTGGATTCCGTTCCTCCCCAGACTTATGTACGGCATGCTCTTGAGAGTGCTCTGTCCCCTTAGGCAACTAGACCTCAAGGATGCGTTGAATCTTTCCGTTCTGAAAGAGATACTTCAGAGCCCACGGGAACTGGATACTTTGAAGTTCCTCCAACAAGCCAAAAATTTGAGAGCTAGCGACTTCCTGAGGCATATAAAAACGATGCGAAAGGCCGCTAGTGCAAAATCTTTTCTCGATGAGTTGGAAAAGGTCGGGCAAGCATTTATACAAATCGAAAAGGCCTTGCAAAAAATCGACCTCACTGTTTGGGCAGCCATCCAAGGCAAGCTTCACTTTCCATGTGTCTATTTGCCTTTTTGCGCCAAACTGGTCATGTCCTCTCCTAAAACGCTCCGTAGAAAAGTGCATGAGAGATAAAAGGACAATCTACATATCTAACAGCTTATACGGGCTCACCGGTTAGCTAGAAGCATCACCTATAGAATTTCTTTTACAAGAAAAGACATTAACTCTGTCTACTGTCAGTATGACAGTGGCTCCCCTACGTGCATTTTTCATTAGTTACGTGGGTATACGTACTCTTGGTAATAGTAAATGTTGCTGCTAAATGCCTGACCTTTCATGCTTTGTTGCTGTTCGCGTGCTTTATTTACTTGTGTTCCCCTTGCAGATTCCCCAGCACGGGACCGAGTGTCCCATTATTCTGCCATGGGGAGATCTAATTTTAGTTGGGCACTGCCCCTTGGGCGTGTCCTTGCCAAGGACCAAGATGGCCAGTTGTACTGGGGCTTTCTTATGGAATTATTTGACGGAGATATGAAGGTGTGCTGCTGTTGCTGCCCTACCCTACTACAGCTGCATTATAAGGTTCCCTCACACCGCGCTGGGTTTTCGCTGTTAGTAGCTCAGACTTCTATATTTCTGTTGCAATGGGCTTTGAGTCCTTTAAAGTAGTGGTAGCATTCTTCCTTCTACTTGTCCTTGGCATCTGACACATTGCTCGTAACTTGACGCGTCCAAGTGGGTCAAGGTGTGCATGTGCCCATACAGCCTACAGCCAACACTAAACGCGAAGGCTTCTACATGGATGGTTGGGTCATTAGCGATCACAATAATGCACTTAAGAAGCTGTTGGAAGACAAGCACTCCCTCCTAGCTGTCTCCTCGGGGCTCCTGCAGCCTTTTGTATTCATGCACAATTTCTTCGGCCTCGGACACTTGGACATTAAGCCCGCCAATCTACTCTTCTCCATAAACAGGCAAGTAGTTTTTCTTGTAACGCAGCTATTTCTTGGCAGAAGTCGTTAAGTAGAAGGCATCAAGAAGGGAGATTTCGCAGCTGATGCAACCGGATAAAAGGCGCGACCATCTGTTCTGAAAACTCTGCGGGTGGACATGTGCGTACATCGCAGGAAGGATCCTCGGTCCCCACCACGATTAGCAGCAGGAGACTTCGGGATGGCAGCACCCTTGGGGCAACCTATTTCAATTCAAGGCACACTTGCGTTTATGCCTCCTGAACTAGAAACCCCCAAAAGGCACTTCCCTCTTGCATCTTCTTATTTACGGGTGGCCATGCCGGATAGTGATGTATACGCCCTGGGCCTCACCCTCTCGTACTTCTGGGGTGTTTCCACGCAACTCCCTTCCTTGTTTCCCTGGATAGAGCGGTGCATCGTGCCCAACCTATCAGCTGGCGCAAAGTTTTCTTTCGGAACACTGGCCAGCCCATCTCCTCCTCAGCTGTATACTCCGGAGCTTCGGGCACACCTAAAGCAATGCATGCAACCTGGAGGGAAAATAGAGAAGCTCTACATTTCCCCAATGCCTCTTCTTGTTAAAACAAAAATTGCGCAAATGACGGAAGTCAATGCCATGGTCCGTATTTCTATGAGCAACGCCTACGCATACTTATCTGGTGAGCCCCCTAAATGAATCCTAAAGTGTACAGTCTTAAATACCGTCATTTCGCTGCATCGTAAAGACACTGGAACATTCATTGTATCTGTATCTCTATCATCCTGCTCATCAAGAGTGGATAATCTTCAGGATATGCTACTTCGGAGAGCTACATGGTGGGGGTACCCATAAGTGTGGGCACCAGAAAAAATCAATGCCAACACCAGAATCAGAGTTATCTTTGAGCTTCTTATGCCTACGTGTTATCCTGTGATCAGTCGCTGGGGCTTTAGAAGAGGTACGGCTGGGCTCTAAAGAAGGTTCTAGAATGCTAGGAGAGGCAAAAGCCACAGTTATTTTCCCGCTGGCATTACAAAGGTCTCAGCTTATCGCCGTGAACGCTGAAGGGCCAGAGAGGCAACATGAGGCAACTAAAGTCCTTAGAGCACTCCAAGACCTGGGTACATACTCCCCATTTATCCGTAACCAGTACATCGCAAAATATGAGGAAGCAGAAGTACATCACTTCCATTGTTGCATTATATTAAGCAAAATTAGCATGTGCACCACTATCCAGAACGTTAAAGCTCAATGTCCACCACTTGTTTCTTGTGTGGTATGTAGCTGCCTATAGCCCAATAGAGGAGGCTGTTGGGGCATCGATAGGCCCACTAAGTCTCGAGACGGTCCTGCCTCTTAAAAGGCTTCCAGCGGCAACTGCACACGAGATTGAAACAGTAAAGCAGCAGCTAGCGGCAGATCTTAACTGGCCCAGCCTTCAACAGCAGAACGGAGCGGATGAGAAGATACGCGATCTTGTTGATGCTGTGTTTGGCGTATGCATGGAAGGCCTGGATTTACTTATCCAACAGGAGATCGTCGCCAGGAAAAGTCCGACCTTGTTGTTAAAAATGGCTTCGATATAAGTGATGAATACCTATCCTTTGAAAGTAGTACCCCCAACCGAAATTCACAAAAAAGCCCGGTCAAAGTGATGCACAAGGTGGCTCTACCCGCTGTGGATTGCTATACCTTTCGACACAAATATCAAATGCTTAGCCTTAAAGCCATAGAAGTCTCAACTTTAAACACCAGCGTGTGGAGAAAGCGACTAGTTCCATATTCGTTTGCTCCTACAGGACTGGTGGAATGTGCGGCTTCGCTGTTGTTGCAGTGGCTGCCGCCAGCATTGCCGTGGCCAAAGCTACTCAACTGTACGTTCACACTGAACTCGAACCCGAGAAAAATACGCAGCTGCTGGAGGAAACGCCAACTTCTGCTGCTATTGACTCCATTCTCAGCTCTCTGGGAGTCCAACCCAACAGCGAGAGCGAAGTTAGTAGCTACCTCAAAGAGAGGTGAGCATAGTGTTTTTACTTTTGGCTGTTCACGTTTGTATTTCTGCTCACTTCTAACCTTTTCTGCCGCTTGACCTTGTGTTTGTAGCACAATTTCGCATACACCTATATTTATGCGTTCCTCTTACAATCCCCTGAGCCTTCATCGCACTATTTTTGAAGGCGACCTTCCCCCATTGCCTCTTCGCTCTCGTATCGTCATACAGAATGGCTCCTTTGTGAGGTGTCGCTCTGCTCATTAAATGTTGCGGCTGCATCTGTTTGTGTAACTTTCCTCTACTTCAGAATATTTGCCTCGTATGTGTCTTGGGCTTCTGTGGACCGTCTTTCCCGAGTGGCCCTCCGCCGTTGTGTCTCGTCCCTTCCTGTCGCGTCCACTATACACATGAAGCAGGCAAGCGGAGCGAAGGTGTCGGAGGAGGAATTGTCGCTCCTGCAGGACTGCATTTGGAATCACCTGGAAGCAGCAACAAGGGAAACACATTACGGTCTCCCTTGGGGGGTCGCCCGAGCCCGTAATGACTTCGGGTTTACGGAAGCTAAAGTAACTGAGATAATCATAAATTCAATGATCAACAACATCAGCCAAACTGCATGTAGGTCACATCGGAGGCGTGCTTCTGTAGTGGCAAGTCTCCCGCTGCATCTTGGTGTCTCGCTCGGCCTTGCGAAGTTCCTGATTGCTGGTTTGTTCGCATGTTTCCATTTATGCATTTTTCGATTTTTGTGTTGGGCGTTATACTACTCTTCCACATTACCCCATTAATCGTTCTCCATGGAAGCCAAGTGTTAGTACCTGGTTTCTCCTACTGCAACCCTTTCATAGGCTGTCCGCACTCCTAGTCACCTAGACTTTTGCTATTCTGTTTCCGCACCCTTTGAATATCTCTCAGGGACAACGGAAAATGCGAAAAAACTGCTGCAACTGCAAGTCGCCCGCGCGATTTACCGTTTGCCATATGGTTCCTTACCTAAAGGCACCGATTACATGGGTATATTTGAAGCTGTAATGCTAGAGATGAGCAGAGATCGCTTCGTCCCCATACCGTTCCTCAACTGGGAAGCCCGGGAAGAATATACTGAGGCACTTTACGGCCTCACCCTAAAGCAATTCCGGGAGGCAGTGACGCTTTTCGCAACTAAAGAGGAACTACATTTGAAGGCTGTGGACACCCTCCGGTGGCTCACCACCGAACAAAGTGAGTACACTGCACTGCCCAAGCCCTCCAATGTCAGCTGCTTTAGGTGCGCACGAGGGCATGCATAAGGTCGCTGCTTGCATCGTCAAGCTTACCATTTGCATCATCACTGGAGTCATGCTATTGCTATCAGAAATGGCGTTGACCGCCAGCAGCCTCAGCAAGTTGCTTCCTGAAGCCCTTCGGGAACCCCGGCGATTTTCTCCGAGTGAAGCAGATGGGAAGAGCGCTTTTGAGGAACTGCTTAATCAGGCTTTAACCAAGGCTCGGGAAGGTACAGCGCTGTCACCTTTTCGCCCTTACTTCCCCCGCAGGATCCGCTGTCGGCCATACTTCCAGTCAACGCTAATAGTTCGTTAGAAAAATTTTGCACCATTATGTGCCATTGGGCGTGGAATAGTGATTGCTTTGATTCGTAGGCTTACTTATCCTGCTAAAGACGCGCTGAATGAATTGGTTCTGTTGTGCTCTTTGCTATACATGCATCAATGCGCACGCTTTCGGAAGGGCATAGACAGAAGAGCATTGATAAGTCCGCGTATCTCAGCATGAGGTTTACGACAATCTCCCCACGTACAAATTGCCGACAGTAGAAGCGATACAAGAACTAGATCAGTTCATAATTCTGAGCATTCCTTGTGGCGTCTCACACCTGCAGGCCAGGGGCTGTTGCCACTGATAATTACCGTAGACTCTCTGTCGCCTAGCTCTAGGGAAAGAAGCAACAAAAAGACTCGGTTGCTAACAAAGAAGCTCATGATACATCCCACCACCACTGCAGGTTATATTAACCGACACTTCACCAACGTCCTTGTGACCAGGTGGGTGAACTCGCAACACTAAACTCTTGTGCCACAACCAAACACCCACCAGGTACGCTTATAGCTGTTGCTGTGGTAGGCAACATGCGTGGATATCTCAGATCTAAATACATTTTCTGTAGTTTTCACCGCACAGATATGTATAGACATATACATACATATATCCAAGTGGCGGAATTTACTAACGAGCCCTCCTTAGTGCAGAAAACTACATATCCTCGTCTGCTGGTTATGCAGACTGCTTCCCTTACACGCTGCTGTGCGTTACGTGCAGCAGCCTGGCCCCCGGGTGCAGGCTTTACACTGCTGTTTTGACGCGACCGAACACCTCAGGAGGTTTCGATACTGTGGATGAAGAAGAGTTGCTCGTTAGCCCGGATGAACAGCACACCAAATATAGGGTCCTTGCAGTACCTCCAAAAACAGGAACTGGCACTCCACACACAGTACAGCTTCACGCCTTGCATTAACCGGTTTCCTCTGCCTACTTCGAAACATAAGTGTATATATACGTCTTTAAATGTGCACATGCTAATCAGCTCTACATTGTAAACAGCTGAGGCGATGAGCTCCCGTGTAGCCACTGCACCAATTAGCATAGGTAGAGCTTTCCGTAAAGAACTTTCTCAGGCAAAGCACTACGGGTACAGCGACAGAAGATATCATATGTATGTAGGATTGAGACTGTGCGTATTTCTTAAATGCTCAGCGTAATTGCATCTTATGGACAGCAGCAATCCTGAGGGAGGGCCCTTACTGCATACCTCTACAGGAACCAGGGAGTTAACCACATACTCACACAGCCAACTGCCACCTTCTCTTGTAAGGCAGATGCCCGATTGACCGCTGCGCATTTCTTGATGCATCACGGTGCAGTGGTGTGCTTGCCCCGATAGGAACTTACAATACCTCATTCTTGCTAATCGGCTATCGGGGGAGTCAAATATTTTTCTCGAGTGTTTTATAAGCAGTGTCCCGGAGGTATGGCGCCGTTCGCTAACTGTTGCGTACGAAAAGGCTGCTTTTGACAGCTGCTACTAGGACAAAGTAAATGAACTTCTAAACTGTGAGGCTACTTAGCGCTGTTGCTTTGCTCCATGGAGCTGTGAGATGCGTTGCTGCCTCGTCGGACACCGAGTCACTGCAATTTCTCGTGGTACTCCGAGGGAATGCAACGGCCAGCCTAATGAATATCTGGCAAAGAAGCCTTGAACTATGAAATGTTGAGGGATTTGGGCTTTCTGTACACTGCCTTTTGCCGCTATAGATCGTTGTGTGCTTCTACTCAACTCCCCCTCAGCGTTTTGCGATACAATTTTGTTTTCATTGAGTCGCCTCTTGCCTTAAGGGTCCAGACGCCTATGAATCAACGTGCGTTGAACCGTACCACAGTGCCGGATATCACAGGCGAAAAATGAAACTCGGTATAAGGTATACAGAAAATGAGTAAATTTGTTATCTTCCCAGGAACAAGTCTCCCGCTGGCCTCATTCTCCTAATTCTTTCTTATATCCTTCCTTGTGGCGCACCAAGATGCGTTGCGAGGAGTGAATATGCCACCGAAGAACTGGAAAGGGGGAGTACTTCATCTAAGTTTTGCGGACAAGTTTGGTTTCAATCATCTTTCTGTAGAGCGGAGCGTGAAGCGAAATTGAATAAGCCCTGTTCAAGATGGTTTTTATGGATCAAATACAGATGCACACGATTTTTCCTAGATTTGACGTTGTTCATGGATCAGTTGAAAAGTTGCATTGAAGTGCCTCTACCTTGAGAACGAGCTTGCAAATTGATGTTCAACGACAGTTTCCTTTCTTGCGTCAAGTGTATTTTCAAGCCGCATTCCCCAAACAGCTCGGCTTACAATTCAGGGTGTGGGATTTAGGCTCGCGTATAGGGCAATGAGCTTTTACAATATAATTCCGGTGACGTGCGCTGCCATTGTCGATAAACCACGTATCTTGCATGGTTGCATAGCGCTGGCCGTTTGCTGAACTGGTTTATGCAGTTCTTCGCTCAATTTGACCACGCCAACAAGAATTCCGTTGCGTCAACCACTAGCAAATCAAACCACCTAAAGTGTTCAGACTTTTATAGTAAAAGAGCCCGCACCATTCCTTCTCCACATTCAATGGAAAGGCCTGTGGCTCAGCAACAAAGCCTATCAAGCCGTCGTTTGGAGCTCAGGAAAAAGCTTTAGGCATTAAGTCAGAATATAGAGCACAAAGCAGTGGGATTGGATGCTTTGGCATGAAATTAATATGCTTAGCCGTTCTGAACTGTGGTATAAGTGCGATTCCAGTTTTCATTCAGCTTGAGCTGGACCAGCTTTTCACCGTAGTCGCAGAATATGGTTTGCTCGCTCACTATTGCCCGAATAACTCTGTATGCAAGGCATTCAGCATAGCCTTTTTGCTGTACCTTTTCAAGCATAGGTACTTAGCAGTCTGCCAAGTTGAAGACGCGAAGAACCTGTGTTTTGTGCATATCCAGTACGTGGGTGTAGCGTAAAAAGCGTGGCCTCAAGAGCATGAGCGCAAGTTTTAAGATGTAGGAGTTTTAGTGAGGCTTTTGGTATCGTGCATTGCCTTGAAGATATCAGGAGCTGTGATGCCTCTGGAAGCAGCGCAATAAGAAGCCGTGTTCTAAAGTGGAAAGGCTTTAATCGAAAAGGAAAGATCCTCTAGAGAATTGAAAGACTAAATTTCAGAGTGGATGTACCGTGCGCTGGACCATGTGCGGTCACAATGCTGGTCATTTTAATATGGGACTAATGGTATTCAACGTAATGTGATGATCCATGCCTAAGTGCTGGATCCCACAGTTTTTACAAAGCGCAACGTTCAGGCTGTACCCGGCGTGCTGGGTTACTGTGTAATTGATTCAGAAGACAAGCCGTAGATACACAGGTATTTCAGAGCATGCATGAGTGTAAAGGCAACCTGTGCATCTTGTTCGTCTATGCGTGCAAACCTGAACGACTAGGAAGCAGGATATCCGTCAGCTTGTGTATCGTAACTCGAAACGACGCAGTATCTAGGGACAAAGCCATGGCCATAGCATTTTGTGAGTTAGCCTTGATTGGCTGAGAGGTGACCTCCACAACTTAAAGTTGTATGCTTAATCAGCCAACGCTTTAGGTTATACACAAAATGCGGAGGCCCAGCATATCGCCTCGGGCGAAGCATGGAATTTCCGGCACTCAACAGTGAATTCACCTGTCCTACCTACACCAGCTTAAAAGCAGTATCCGAAATGAACAACACCTACTGCTAGACAACTCCTAAAGCCGTATCTTACGATTCACTAGGCGTATTTTAAAGGCAAGCTTAGACACCATTTACACGACACGGGTTCGGGGCAACGCTCCTTCAGTAGTGGCGTAGTCTCTTCCAAACATTCCGTTCTCTGCGATGTCCTCAACATTACACCAGAGAATATTAGTGTAGTCCTACAGGCGACGCGGAGTTAAGACTGCATCCTCTGTTTAGCACTGTAGATGTATACACGTTTTCGCGGCTTACATATACCTCAACTATGTGAGTAATATTCGCTTCAATGCATTTGTTTCCCTCCTGGCGTTCGTGTTATTTGAGTAACCCAAGCGTTTGGCTATCCGAGGTATCCAGATGTCTGACCAAGCTGTACACAAACTGTAATAAATTGATCATAGGATAGCGCCTGTAGCCGCATATTCGATGATCGTGGTCGCGCTGTGGGCACTAATGCCCAAAGGACTAGGCGTTTCGTACACTCTTCTCCCCTAAGGGTTTATAACCCCCGCGTGCGAAGTCATTTCAGACACATTGACATCAATGGTGAGCTAAGAGTACAAGCGTGGCTCCTCCAGCTTTTTTGCCAGTTGAATGGCTCTCTGGGCAATAACACTTTAAGAGCTAGTGGCCCTACTCACTCAAAGCCCATGAAGATCCTCAGCACTTATCGACCATTACTGATTACGCATCAGTGTCTGCACTGCACGCTAGAAAGGGGTTTTCTACACTGGATACGTAAAAGAATGCAGCTCCAGACTTAGTGATAGCCACCTGCTGTTCCCCTTTAGTCAAGTCTTGCAGGTAGATTGAGCTTCACGGTGCGCAGGGTTTGGCCCCTCTGGGCTTGCACGCCACAGTACACGCAGAGACAATCTTCGATATCCGATATCCTCAAGTAGTGATTTTATATTGCGTCCGCTGATTCTCTTGGCTCATTATATCGACTCACGCAGCGGCGACCCCTGTTTTTGGTGCTGCGGTACGGCTTGCCGGCGTGGAACAGCCGGCCAAGTGTGCGTTTAAGCGTAAATACAAATTGATTTCCTTAAAGTTCCATGTAAGATTGAAGCTGATATCCAAGAAAGAAAAAGGAATATTTCCTCACACTTTCAGAGGGATTTAAGGAAAGTTCGAGATGAGGTGGAATTGAGTTTTAGACCTAGAAACCCACTCATTCAGCCTGCAATGGAAACCGTTGCTACCCTGTCGTGGTGGGGAGCGCCGAGAAAGCTAGTAGCTCATTAGTTAGCATCTTTTAGATAACGGATTGTCATTGGCAGTCCGGGTGTGTGCGATTCTGCAATATGATAGCAAAAGTGCTAGCAGGTGCAGAGCTCGGTGCCTGTTGAGAGTGTGATCCAGCCTCGTAGAGTCTATTCATCATCCCTAGGAATTTCGAGCAAGCCTAATAGTGACCTTAAGCGGCGTGCTCACAAAGTTAATACCTACTGCGGGCAAGTCCTATCAAGGCACTTCTAAAACTATTTCATACAAGCACTATCTTTCCCTGTGATCAACGAGTTTGTTTATCCAAGTATTAGTCCTTTTGTAGACATATCCCCTTTACAGGAATGATTTTTGCCCGTCAGCAAGTCAGGCGCAAGGACCCTCGTGATGAATTGTCGGCACTATGAAAGCTCAAAACCTGCGACAGCACAATCAATCTTATGCAAAATTAGGCGTTTGACGGCTGTTTGATGAATCATAAACACCTATAAGGGAACTGGTGCACTGAATTCAACCTGGAAATCGGCATAATACCTCCGAGCCGATCTGCACTGAGGCCAGTCTCGCGTTGGGCAGAAGTCTCTGGGAAGGAAAGTACGCTTTGCTGTTTGCTACTCAATAAGCCCACCCCATAGCTAGGCGTGAGCTTAATGTAAACCTTTCCTAGGGGCAAAAGTATGATAATACTAGGCAGGTAATGGAATGTAATCCTTGCGTACGATTATGATAAGATATAGCAAGTCGTTTGTTGCGTTTGCTGCACCCAATCATGTACTTGTACTATGTTTTCTTTGGGATCAGGTGTCCTGGTATGCTAGGAACGAGGGAATCCATCATTTGTTGAGTGTAAGTGCTACAAGCACTTCTCTTCATGCACAGCAAGCAGCCACAGGCTGCGCTCTTTTGTCAACTCACTCCACTCTGGTGCCTTGCGAATTCGTGGAGCTTTACAAAATTTTTCTGGTGCGAAGCCCTAGGTGTAGCACGCAAAGCTAAGTGTATCCTATTTCAACTACATTAGTGATGTTTGACTAAGAACTAGCTAAAATCGACTGAACATCTTGTTCCTTGTATATCATTCAAACTGCTGATTACTGATTGCCTAATATAGCAAAAACCATTATTGCATGCACGTGCCTTAGATGGTTTAGGCAACTAAATGTGAATGCTTGAAGTGGTTTGAGGGTGCAGCAAGATGCACTCTTGCAGCATCTCATTTTTTCTATCAGATTCCTTTAGGGCTACCACAAGGCAAGGACAAAGTGGTTTCTAAAAGGTTACTCCAAATTCTTTCAACTAGACTTGCACTAATTCTGCAGCAGTGTGTCATCCCACAGATTCTAAATAAAGTGTTTCCCCTTGTAGCACAGCATGGTTCCACGCATCTATTTTCCACTAATACTCAATTCGTGCCGTAGAGATAGCAGAATGTAATACTATCCCACAACCAGATTTTACTGCTGCCACTAAAATCTGTTACTTCAATAGAACTCGCCGAGACGGCAGCGGCTTACAATGCCCATGAACTATGATACTAGCCCATGACACAACGCCTGTCGGGACGCAGAAACCAGCCTCTTAGCTGATGTCAACGCGGACGCCTCACCGATTGCAGAAAGCATGAGTCGTCGACCGATGAAAGCCTTATGGCCGCGTCAATAAAGCTACGCTGAC